>NC_041219.1:76065634-76092644 GCF_002837175.3 Physeter macrocephalus | reverse complement strand
GTGACAAACCCACAGCCAATATCATTCTCTATGGTGAAAAACTGAAACCATTTCCACTAAGATCAGGAACAAGACAAGGTTTCCCACTCTCACCACTATTATTCAACAAAGTTTTGGAAGTTTTAGCCACAGCAATCAGAGAAGAAAAAGAAATTAAAGGAATCCAAATCAGAAAAGAAGAAGTAAACTGTCACTGTTTGCAGATGACATGATACTACATATAGAGAATCCTAAAGAGGCTACCAGAAGACTACTGGAGCTAATCAATGAATTTGGTAAAGTAGGAGGATACAAAATTAATGCACAGAAACCTCTTGCATTCTTATACAGTAATGATGAAAAATCTGAAAGAGAAGTTAAGGAAACACTCCCATTTACCATTGCAACAAAAATAACAAAATACCCAGGAATAAACTACCTTAGGACACAAAAGCCCTGTATGCAGAAAACTATAAGAGACTGATGAAAGAAATTTAAAATGATGTAAACAGATGGAGAGCTCTACCATGCTCTTGGATTAGAAGAATCAACATTGTGAAAATGACTATACTACCCAAAGCAATCTACAGTTTCAAAGCAATCCCTATCACTCTACCAATGGCAGTTTTAACAGAACTAAAACAATAAATTTCAAAATTTGTACGGAAACACAAAAGACCCCTGAATAGCCAAAACAATATTTGGAAAGAAAAACGGAGCTAGAGGAATCAGGCTCTGTGGCTTCAGACTATACTACAAAGCTACAGTAATCAAGACAGTACAGTACTGGCCCAAAAGCAGGAATATAGATGAATGGAACAGGATAGAAAGCCCAGAGATAAACCCATGCAAATATGGTCACCTTATTTTTGGTAAAGGAGGCAAGAATATACAACGGAGAAAAGACAGTGTCTTCAATAGGTGATGCTGGGAAAACTGAACAGCTCCATGTAAAAGAAAGCAATTAGAGCACTTCCTAACACCATATACAAAATAAACTCAAAATGGATTAAAGACCTTAGTGTAAGGCCAGATACTATAAAACTCTTAGAGGAAAACATGGGCAGAACACTCTATAACATCAATCAGAGTAAGCTCCTTTTGACCCACCTCCTACAGAAATGGAAATTTAAAAAAAAAAGCAAAAACAAATGGGACCTAATGAAACTTAAAAGCTTTTGCACAGCAAAGGAAACCATAAACGAGACCAAAAGACAACCCTGAGAATGGGAGAAAATATTTGCAAATGAAGCAACTGACAAAGGATTAATCTCAAAAATATACAAGCAGCTCTGCAGCTCAATATCCAAAAAACAAACAACCCAATCCAAAAATGAGCAGAAGACCTAAATAGACATTTCTCCAAAGAAGATATACAGATTGCCAACAAACACATGAAAGGATGCTCAACATCACTAATCATTAGAGAAATGCAAATCAAAACTACAATGAGGTATCACCTCACACCAGTCAGATGGCCATCATCAAAAAATCTACAAACAATAAATGCTGAAGAGGGTATGGAGAAAAGGGAACCCTTTTGCACTGTTGGTGGTCCTCAAAAAACTAAAAATGGTACTACCATACGACCCAGTAATCCCACTACTGGGCATATACCCTGAGGAAACCATAATTCAAAAAGGGTCATGTACCACAAAGTTCATTGCCTCTCTGTTTACAATAGCCAGGGCATGGAAGCAACCTAAGTGTCCATCGACAGATGAATGGATAAAGAAAATGTGGCACATATATACAATGGAATATTGCTCAGAAATAAAAAGAAACGAAATTAAGTTATTTGTAGTGAGGTGGATGGACCTAGAGTCTGTCATACAGAGTGAAGTAAGTCAGAAAGAGAAAAACAAATACCGTATGCTAACACATATATATGGAATCTAAGGGGAAAAAAAAAGTCATGAAGAACCTAGGGGCAAGACGGGAATAACATATGTATGGAAATCAAAAAAAAAAAAAAATGGTTTTGAAGAACATAGGGGCAGGACAGGAATACTGACGCAGACGTAGAGAAGGGACTTGAGGACATGGGGAGTGGGAAGGGTAAGCTGTGACAAAGTGAGAGAATGGCCTGAACATATATACACTACCAAACGTAGGGTGGATAGCTAGTGGGAAGCAGCCGCATGGCACAGGGAGATCAGCTCAGTGCTTTGTGACCACCTAGAGGGGTGGGATAGGGATGTTTGGAGGGAGACACAAGAGGGAGGAGATATGGGGATGTATGATTCACTTTGTTATAAAGCAGAAACTAACACACCATTGTAAAGCAGTTATACTCCAATAAAGATGCTAAAAAAAAAAAAAAAAAAAGAAGTAAGGGTCACCTGCTGTTACACATTTCACTCTCATCCCAATCCCAGCCCTTGAAAACAAAGCTGAAGGAATTTTCACCGCGACAAAATCAAGCAGAGGATGGATCTGCCAAAGACTATTTTTTCTACTCTGGAAGAAATATTGTGACGTCCTCTTTCTAACAGCCTCGTTTTTATTTTTATTCCATTTTTTGTTTTAGGCATTTAGAATGATGTATATTTTATTTTTTAATTCTGTTAGAAAAGGAGGGCATTCATTCCAAGAATGCAGAGAGATCTTCGTGTCTGAGTTGGTGTTGATGCTCTTTCAGAAAAATTAATGAACGTTTCTTTTTCAGACCCTAAATAAAAGACCAAATTTAAAATCTGGAATTCAAATCTGCATCCAGGGTGACCCAAAATAATTTTCACTATTCCTCTTTAAATTACTAGACTGCAAGATTAAATACAGAGCATCAAGCACCCTGATATTACTTTATATTGCATTTACAAAATTTAAAATACTGTGTATATTTTATTTTATTTTTTATTTTTATTTTATTTTTTTGCAGTACGCGGGCCTCTCACTGCTGTGGCCCCTCCCGTTGCGGAGCACAGGCTCCGGACACGCAGGCTCAGCGGCCATGGCTCACAGGCCCAGCCGCTCCGCGGCACGTGGGATCTTCCCGGACCGGGGCACGAACCCGTGTGCCCTACATCGGCAGGCGGACTCTCAACCACTGCGCCACCAGGGAAGCCCTACTGTGTATATTTTAAATGAACTAAGCAACTACTTAAAAGAATAAAAATAGAAAAGAGTTACCTTGTAATCCCCAGAGTAAAGGAATCTCAGAAATATAGTTAATAAAATAAAAGGGAGTTAAAATTGCACACTAAAAGTATATATGTGTTTAACCAAAAAGAAGATAGTAAAGGGGGGACAGAGGAACAAAAGGATGTAAGACATATAGAATACATATACAAAATATAAATGGACTAAACATTTTAGTTAAAAGGCATAGAGTGTCACACTGGATAAAAATGATACAACTGTATGCTTTCTATAAGAGATATGCTTCAGTTCTAAAGACACAAATGAGTTCAAAATCAAAAGATGGAAGAAGATATACCATAATGCAAATACTAACACAAACAGTAACTGTATGAGAGCTATAGAATCTATATTAATCACCTACACATGTATCATTTCAGTTTCTCTGGATCAGGAACCTGGGCATGTCTTAACTGGCAATACAGGTATCAGTCAGAACTGCAGTGTCATGTGAGGCTCAAGTGGAGGAAGATCTGCTTTCAAGCTCACTCAGGTTGTTGGCAGAATCAGTTCCCTGCAGTTTTTGAACTGAGAACTCAGTTTCTTGTGGGCTGTTGGCCAGAGGCCGCCTTCAGCTCCTGCCACATGAGATTCCTCAACATGCCCACTGGCTTCCTCAAAGCCAGAGGGGTGGGGTGAGAGACTCTGGTAAGATTACCGACCAATTTCAACCCAACTACATATATAGAAAACTGGACCCAACTACAGCAGAAAATACCTTCTTTTCAAGAACACAGTGAACATTCTCCAGGTAATAAATGCATGGTGTTTAAACTGTCAACTTTGTGGGTATTGTTATGAAGCAGTAGATAACTAATACAAAGGGAAACTTCTTCAGCTTGATACATGGCATCTATAAAAAAAAACGTATAGCTAGCATCACACTTAATGGTGAAAGCCTGAATGGTTTCCCCTCTTAGATTGAGAATAAAGCAAGGCTGTCTACTCTCACCACTCCTATTCCACACTGTACTGAGGGTTCTAGCCAGGGAAGTAAGGCAAGGAAAAGAAATTAAAGGCATACAGATTGGAAAGGAAAAAGTAAAACTGTCTTTATTTGCAGATGATGTGTTTATGTAGAAAATCCTATGGAACTTATACAAATTTTAATCTAATAAGTGAGTTTAGCAAGGTTCAAGATGCAAGACCAATGATCAGTATACAAAACTCAATTGTATTTTTATATATTAGCAATGAACAATCCAGTCACAAAATTAAGAAAATGATTCCATTTACAAAGAATATTCCTAAAAGCTGGGAGGGAAGCATGAGGTGGAGGAGGAGGAAGGGGAGGAGAGAAAAAGGGTGAGAGAGGATGAGAGAGAATTAGAATATTTCTGTAGGAACTGAAAGAAAGTTGGGAGAGTGGTTTGAAATAAAGTTATAAAGGGCACAAGAGGGCTGGGTCATAAAGTTCCTTGCAAAATATATTAAGGAGTTTGGACATTAGCCTAAGAACTAGTAGGACATATTTGAGGGTTTTATGTTTTTAAAGAAGGAAAATAACATAGAATTTTTATTTCAGAAAGATGGTTCTGGCTGCAGTGTGGATTGAAGAATGACAAAACTGAATTTAGGGAGATAGGATGCTGTTGCAGTAACACAGGCAAGACTGGAAATTTAGCAAAACTGGAAAGAAGCGGTCAGATTTGAAGGCTATTTTGAAGGGTAAGTAATCTGAAAATGATTAGGTATACAAAACAAAGTAGGATTCAATATTTTCAGTGTTTTCTCATGAATACAGAGTTTTCTGAGAAAGCTGTCTAGATGGGCTATGAAACTTGGTTCTAGGCAAGATCATATTTCCTCATGGAAATTTCCTCAATCTCTTTTACCTGGTGGCTTGCTGAGAACAGTCCTCAGCTATGGCAGTTGGGCTAGATGAACGTTACGGTTTCTTTAGCTGCTAAAAGTCTATGGATGGTAAAACTAGCTACTGGACAAAATGCTCACAGGACAAATGAAGTCGAGAAAAAGGGAACTTTTGGAAATGAGCAAAGGGTATAAAACTCTTCTATCAATGAGCAAAAACTCCAAGAGCAAGATGAAATTATGACATGGGCCATGTTTTTCAATTTTTCACATATTTACTCATTTATTCATTTAGGAAATATCTATTGTGTATTTACTATACACAATATGTCAGGAATTATCTCAGGCATTTAGGGCACAAAAATGCACAGGACAGTAAGGTCACCTTACCATGATGAAACATATTCTAGTGGGGAGAACACTATAAACTGATAAATAAATGAGTAAGATGGTGTCAGAAATTCTGAAGAATTTCAAAGGACACAAACTTGGAGATGTAGTAGAGCCTGAGAGGGGATTCCATGAAAGGGTAATCAGCAAAGTCCTCTCTGAGAAAATGGCACCTAAACTGAAACAAAGGAGCTCCCAAGGCATCATGATATGTAACAGTTGTAACAAATACAAGATTGAAAATAGTGAAGATGTGCTCATATTCTACTTAGGTCTAAAACAATATCATGGATAGAATCAGTGAGTTATTTGATAAGTCGAAGTAAGCTAGCTGGGATGTTGTTTGTTATCTTGAAAGTTTTCTAAAATCCTAAAACTGAGAATAATGGGAAATAAGTACAGTCAAATTCTAAAGACGCTGACTGCAACCAACTTATGATCGATCTGTCACTCAAGTCTGGACTATAAAGGAGAAGATCAGATGTCTGAAAGGATGATTTGAGAGCACCACTAATATAATGAGTTGTAAGTCAAGTAGAGATTAACCCTCGCCTTCTTGTGGAGTCAGCCAGTTCATGGCTCTTATCAGCAAAGGGGAATTAGTGATTCCTGCAGGGTTTTCTTCAGAAGCAACTTTCCAAACTTTTGTGTCTCTATATTGGAACTGACAGTGTTGAGGTACATGAGGAACTATTTTCTGGTAAATGCCCAGAATTGATACATGGGAATACTGAACAGGAGGCATATGAGCCTGTTTGCAGCTCCACAGTTATGGAGTCCAGTGGGGCCCATGGCCCCAAGGTATAGGAGTTGCCCAGGCAGAAACAGTCCTTTGCCCACAACCATCCCATTCCATCCCTTGGTTTTCATGTTATTTTCCTTGATTCTCTTTGGCTCTTCCTAGCTCTGGAGTAGTACCCTGTTTTCTACCTCTGGCAACTTGTCTCTACCACCTCTTTGATTTCTCTTGTCTGACTGAGGCCTAGGGTAATTGTTTTTCTAAATGGCTCAAACATTTCACATGCCCACCAGCACTGTATGAAGGTTCTGATTTCTCTACATCTTCACTCACACTTGTTACTGTCTATCTTTTTAATTAGAGCCATGCTAATGGTTGTGAATTGTTACCTCATTGTAGTTTTGATTTGCATTTCCTAAATGACTAATGATGTCACATATCTTTTCATGTGCTTTCTGTCCATTTGTATGTTTTCTTTTGAGAAACGTTTACCCAGATCTTTTGCCCATTTTAAAATTGGATTATCTTATTTTTCATTATTTACTGTTTTTTGGTGGTGTTTTCTCTTAATATCTATTACACCTAGTTTTTTTATGGTGTTGTTCAAATCTTCTATTTCTTTATTAGTTATTGTCTAATTGTTCTATATTGAATTTTCTATTTCTTCCTTCAATTCTGTCAGTCTTTGATTCTCTTAATTTGGGGCTCTCTTGTTAGGTACATATATGTTTAAAACTGATGTATCTTCTTGATGTATTGCCCGTTTATCTTTATAAAATGCTCTTCTTTGTCTATAATAACAATTTGTCTTTTTTAAAAAAATTATTGAAGTATAGTTGAATTACAATGTTGTGTTTAATTTCTGCTGCAGAGCAAAGTGACTCAATTATACATATATATATTCTTTTTCATATTCTTTTCCATTATAGTTTATCACAGGATATTGAATATAGTTCCCTGTATTATACAGTAGGACCTTGTTGTTTCAATTTGTCTTAAAGTCTATTTTTTTTTTTTTTTTTTTTTTTTTTTTTTAGCGGTACGCGGGCCTCTCACTGCTGTGGCCTCTCCCGTTGCGGAGCGGAGGCTCCGGACGCGCAGGCTCAGCGGCCATGGCCCACGGGCCCAGCCGCTCCGCGGCATGCGGGACCCTCCCGGACCGGGGCGCGAACCCGGTTCCCCTGCATCGGCAGGCGGACGCGCAACCACCGCGCCACCAGGGAAGCCCTTAAAGTCTATTTTTAAAAATATTTATTAGTATAGACATTCCAACTCTCTTTAGGTTACTGTTTGCATGGTCTATATCTTTTTACATCTTTTTACTTTCAACCTATTTTTGTCTTTGGATATTAAACGTGTCCTTAGAGACAGCATATAGTTGAAGCATGGAGCTGGAAAGGGGAAAATTGGAAAAGTTAAAATACCACAAATCTCACTCTTCTTAATGAGAATAGTGATTAATGAGATTTAACCATTTTTCTTGGATAAATGCTCCCTGAATTTCTGTAAGCCTTTAGTTAATTTCCAGAGTTCAGAAAGCCTGATTCTGACAACTTTTACCAATGTTCCCTTTTTTTTTTAATGGATGAAAAGATTTTTGGAAGTTTTAGTTACCGTTTTTAGGGATATAACCATGTAATTTGATTTTTTAAATGGTGTATCAACCAAAGATGCTGAGGTATTCATAAATGATTATAAACTATAAAAGAGAATCATCAATATGATATTTGAAAAGTATAAATAATAATTGGAAATCCTGCATTCATGCCTTTCAAGGACTGCATTATATATTGGTTGTTGGTTAGCTGTTCAAAACCAAATTATTTTTAGAGAAAGGAAAGAGAGTTTCTGCCTGACTTGTGAGATGTGGAATTATTTCTATACATAAATGCTTTAGTCTAGACATAAGATACTTTTAGTTCCTCTGAATAGACAGTTTTGTCTTCTTGTTTCTAAGCCTCTGAGTATACATATTCCTGTGCTTAGAACGGAATCATTCCTTAATATGCTTGAATATCTCCTCCTTGTTTTTCAGGACTTAAATTAGACGTTTAATTCTCTGGGATATAGTTCCTGACAACCAAGTCCAACCACGTCAAGAGAATGTGTTTAAAAAGGAAATGATGACAAAGAATAACTGTACTTTCTGATTTTACCTTACAAAATTAATACTTTTTATCAACTAGTTACAGCAACATAGGAGAGTTTGGTATACAGGGGAATTGCAAATAATTTTTCAGATTGAAAGTAGCCATAGGACAGATTATGAAAAGCCTCACATACACTGATAGGGAATATATAGGTGGTGGTGGAGTATCTGATCAGATTTGCCTTTTATTTTTTTATTTATATTTTAACTTACAGTTATTTTTTAAATTTTTATTTTATATTGGAGAATAGTTGATTTACAGTGTTGTGTGGTTTCTGGTGTACAGCAAAGTGATTCAGTTACACATATACATGTATCTATTCTTTTTCAAATTCTTTTCCCATTTAGGTTATTACAGAATATTGAGTAGAGTTCCCTGTACTATACAGTAGGTCCTTGTTGGTTTTTAGAATATCACTTTAGTAATACAGAATTATATTGTTAAATATTGAAGAGTTAAATGTTAAAGTGGGATGACCATTCATCAGGCTATTGCAATCTTATAGGCAAAAGCTATGAGGGCCAAAACTAAGGCAAGAAAAATGAAATAAAAAGAAATATTTAGAGTCAGACTATATAAGACTTGATTACAATTAAATATAACTTCTAGAAAGAAGATTTGAGCATCATAACAAGAATTCTGTCTTAGGATGTCTATTGGAATGGAGGACATCTATGGAGTCTATGGAGGAGCAATGTGCGTGGAAGAAGAATTCAGTTCTGGATTGGATATGTGGTGCATGAGTTACCTCTGGTACATCTGAATGGAGCTAGATATATAGATCTGGAGGCCATGAGAGAAATCAAGAGAGAGGTCAGAGTTGGAAATATAATTGGACTTCCTTTTATCTATTATGGAGCCATGGATAGCATGTGACATAGTTTGAATGAGATACAATTGGAAATCTGTTGAATGGGAGGTTCCAGAAGAAGTCAACTTCCTCAATTGCAAAAGATATGGACTTGGCCATCATGTTCCTTGTCCTTCTGCCCTTTGTCATTTCTCCTTTTCTCTTCCTACCTGGAATGAGATCATAAGGCTTGGAGGTTACAGAAGCCATTTCATATCCGTTGGCAACAGCAGAAAGGCAACAACACCTGTAAGTAGGGGATAGAGTAGCAGAAAGATGAAAGGAGCCAGGATCCCTGTAGGCATCACTAAAATACCCTGGACTGAAAACACCTGTATTTTTTCTTACATGAGATAAACCTATAAATATTTAATCCATTATTAGTGAAATTTTTATATTGTTAAGAGTTAAATACAGTTAAAACTGATATAGCCATCATTCACTCTTAGATGGTAGTTGAATAAGATCATGACTATATATGCCCGAGGCACTCAACTAAGTATTCAGGAGATATTAGCTTGCATATATTGAGTTCCTGTGCAAGCCAAAAAGAGTTTTGTCACCAAGGAGCAAGTGAACAATTGAAGCAAATAAGCCCAAGAGGTCAAGTAAAATGGCCCTAGTATTTCAGTTGTTTACAAAATTCATTCTATAGATGTGCATCAGGCACTCACAGCTCAGTGAGTAGCCTCCTCTGGGGCAAGTGAAAATGGTAGAAATTTTCCTACATGAGTTTTCTTAATAATTGCAGTTGATGATCTTGCCGAAATGTATTCTTACACCTTTGTTTTTAGTTCAGTCTCAACTTCCTGACTTCTGGGGATCCCTAGTCTTAGACTGAATCCCCATCAACATGCATGCTTCAAAAACACACAAACAACACAAACTCTCTCTGTATGTGAAAAGGGGGTTGCTATGGATTGATTGTGTCCCCCCTCCCAAATTCATACATTGAAATATTAAGGTCATTGCAGATGTAATTAGTTAAGATGAGATCATATTGCAGTAGGATGGACCCCTTAATCCAATACAACTTAGGTGTCCTTATGAAAAGGGGAAATTTGAACCTAGACACATACACAGGAAGAACACCATGTGAAGATAAAGGCAGAGATCAGGATGATGTTTGTATATGCCAAGGAAAGCCAAAGATTTCCAGAAAACCACGCAGAGGCTAGGGCAGAGGCATGGAACAAATTCTTCTTCACAGCCCTCAAAAGGAGCCAACTTGTTGATATCTTGATCTGAGACTTCTGGCCTCCAAAACTGTGATATAATAAATTTCTGTTGTTTTAGCCACTCAGTTTGTCATACTTTGTTATGCAGTTCTAGCAAACTAATGCAGAGGCTTTTGTTTCTTTCCGTTGGTATTCCCTTGTATAAATTCAATAGAAAGAATTTTCCTCTCTTCTTTTTTTGCTTTTTCTTTTCTCCTAAGACACTCACTTCCTGGATCTCTTGGGACCTCCCTTTCTAATCAGTTATCTGAGGAATCTTCTCTATAATACATTCTTAAGGTGGTCCTTGTTGCATTTATGTTTCAAAACCGAAAATTTATTTATGGTCTTCCTCTTGATGATTGTGTTGGAAAGGCTGATTGGATCCATTCTTTAAAGTGTGATTCAACATTCATTTGTCTCCTTATTTATTCTCCTGGACTTGCAAAGAGTATCTTAAAATGAACTGTTATGGAGATTTTATGGTTCTGATGAAACATTTATATTCAGAATTAAAGTAAAATGTTCAGTTTCAATGCCATTCTTTTCTATTTAGAGTGAGTAATAGGGTTTCATTACCCTCAACTTCAACTGAAGAGAGGGTATATTGGAAAGAGGCCTGGTAGAGGGGTGTGGGAGAGGAAGTTTGTGATGCATTTCTGAGTTTGTGATGAATGCTGTTTTAGATCATAGAGAGCTACATAAAATTTGGAAAGGATGAGAAAAAGAAGCTAAAATGTGGACTATCACTGTACTTTATTCCAAGAAAGGATAGTCTGTCCTCTTTAGAGAGCAGCATGATTTAAAGAGGGGGTCAGCCAATGGCCATCTGTATCAGAGAAATACCCAAAACAACCTGAGCTTCCATACCCTGTGCAGGGCCCTGCCAGGCCACAGAACCATTTTGGCCTGTTTCATATGGATTCTTCAACCATGCACAGAGAGTTACATTAAAGGAAAGTAAATGATAATCCATCTTTTCTATAATTTAACCTAATTCAAGCCACATTTATCAAATGCTTCTATGTGGCATGTCCTGTGCTAACTGTGCAAAGATGAATAAGGTTTGGGGTACGCCTCATTCACTGTACAGTACACTGAGGAAAATTTTTAAACTTCATGTAATAGGTCAGACTTGTAATATACCGAGAATAGTGAGCAAGTCATATTCTTCACATATAGTAGATCTTTGGTAAGAATTAAATAGTACAGGTACTTGTGAGGTGACTATCGGGACCCAGAAGAAAGTAACAATTAATTCTACTAGGAGACATTAAGGAAAGGCTTGGAAAAGAAGCTATAATTAGATTGGGACTTAAAACCTATCTAGAACTTCACTTGGTTAAAAAAAAATGTAGAAAAAAAGGCATTTCTGGTTGAGATACTCAGTTTAGTAAAGGCTAGAAGGCAAACAAGCATGACTTGATTAAAACAAATGTAATAATAGTATTGACTAAATGCATAATTCATTCTGGGTGTTATATTATACATACCTCATTTTATTTTTCAACAATACTGTGGGGAGTATTATTATACCTAGCACAGGATTGAAAGCATGATGGTCACATAGCCACCAAGTATCAGCCAGGATTTGAACCACTAGCCCCTCACTATACAATCTTCCTTGGAAAAATGCGGGGAGGGGATTCTGATGATTTTTAATCAAAGAGATGGCATGTTTTCATTTGTTTTCAGCCAAGAGGAACAAAGATTGGAAGGTGGAATCTTCCTGCCAAGATTACTTAAACCAGATTCAATAATCAACTTAGAAAACACACACCTCTGATGCTCTAATTCAATAAAATGATTTGAAGGTAGGTACTCAGTTTCTAAGTTCTGAACATATATGCTTTCAGCACCACTGAATGTAGAAATAATCCATAGTAAATGTATATATTTGTAAGTATTTTAAATTAATGTAGGCCCCATGGACATACATTTAGAAGCAGGATATTTAATATTCCCTGCCTTTATCCCACAAGGCCTAATTCCAAAGTCAGGCAACCAAATATATAAAGATTCAAGGGCCATTTTTTTTAAATGGAGGACCTAAGAAGGGGTAGAATTTTTAACTTCTGCATCCTTAAACGTAGCAATTTACCTTCAAAAGAGGCCTAGACTTTATTGTCCTCAATGTCACTTTGTAATAATTATTATAGTCTGCTTTCGTTCAAAGGTCCAAATGCTAGTATTTATAAGCAGGAATTCTAGAAGACATTTGGCTTCTGGATGTCAAGAACTTCAGAAGGAACATACAGGGATGCTTTCAAAATTTTAGTAATGACTAAAATTTTAACTCACCTTCCTCTCACCGTGAAGTCAATTTTATTTTTCCAGCTGAGCAGCTTCCTACAAGTCATTATGGCTCACTCAGACTCTCAACAATCATAAGAACACATGAGGAATTAGAAAGAATTAGAGGTGAAGAAAATGGGAAGTCTGTTCAAATATACTTGTAGTAACACAGTAACCAAAGTTGTGACCGGACCTTTCTAACTGGCAGATTTTATTGTTTTAGCTACTTCTTAAACTGTTGGTCTTCTTTCAGATATTATTTCAGTATTCTGACTATATTCTTTCCAGGGAAGAGAAAAGCATACTATATGGATACTTTTTCACATATTCTCCATTCTCCCTAAGACAGTTGATTTTAAAGCTGTATTATTACTTTTCATATTGTTGCTGTTTCTTTTGTTATTAATGATGAAACCCACCATTAATTGGACACGCTTTAAAATCATACGTGGTAGACAGAATTTTGGGAAAGACAAAATGGCTCAGAAGTTCTAAGACTGTGTGTTAAACACTAGCAATTCCTAATCAGGGGGTTGGTGGGTAAATGGAGGGACTTAAAATAAACTGAGTTATCTTGTAAAGAGGCAATTTAAGTCATGAAAAGAATGGCAGTTACGTGTTATCATTTTGTGCCATTTTAATAGCATTTTGGCCAAGTAAGGAAAATTGTGGCCTCTTATGTTTCATTTCCACAAAGGGAAATTCAGCATTTCCTGGGGTATGATCTGCAGAAAAATAGTTCCTTGTGGCCAAAAAATAGGTGTTATAAGGAAAAATGGGAAGATAAGTTTTTATAAAGATTTAAACAAAATTAAATGTGTCTCCTTGTAACAGGACTTCTCAGAGTTTTTTTAACATGGTAATATGCATTGTGTTACTGAAACAAGAGAATTTATTATGTTGCCTTTGTAGAATTTGTCTCTTACTTTTTTATGGAGGAAGTGTCAGGACCAGTGTTCCTGAAAACACCTTAGAGATCACAGCAAAAGATATTTCACTTTGGTGTAAGAAATGGCCTCATGCTATTTCATGAAATAAAGGTGTTTCCCACTAGGTATAATTTAAATAAGTTACTTTGGCTATTAGGGTACGTTTTTTCATTTCTCCTTCAGAATTTTTAGGGACTAACATCTAATTCAAGGTCAGAGGGTGGACAGTATGGCAGCTGGTTGCACTTTATTTAGCTGACTGCACCAAAAGTTTTCTTGTGTCTACAAACATAGTTGATAAATATCTAAAAGGTTGCTATGACCCTTTGCTAGCAATGGCCCCTGAGGGAAGGACAAGAAATAATTAAAGCAGGAGGTTTAGGAAATATAATTTTTAAAGGCAGATTGGTTTACTGATGGTTTACTGAAGGACCATGTGTACTCTGCCAGTGTGGGAGGCATGCAGTTCAATGTAACTTAAGTGAGTTATTGAGATCTCACAAGTGACCTTACACTATATTTTTAGGTGGGAGTTTTATGTTGGGTGGTGTGCTTAGCCAGAAAATATAGAACGAATGGGAATTGCTAAAATTCTGTGAGCAGGAAGGCTGATGCTTTCATAGAAGTCCTACCAGTAAATTGAAAGCTCAGCCATTCCAAAGATAGAAATCATTGTGGCATAACAAATGGGAAGACTTGTTATTTGATGGTCATTTCTCTTAGAACTTTGTTTTAAAAAATCTTATTCTTTCAACTTTCAAGGAGATGGTATGAATGTTATCAAAATCGTTATGATTTCAGAAGTTGGTCCATTCCCAAGTAATAACTGAATTTCCCAAAGAAATACTCCCAGAGTAAACATCTCTTGTTGCTCAATGAATTCCACAAAGCATGTTTAGAGGCTTTTAAAAGTTTGTTCCAAGGTCCTTGATGAAATAGCCATGTATAGTGTTGAAATCCATTCAGTAGGGTGAAGGCCTAAAGAATAATCGTATTTCCAAATCCAGAACTCCTGGGCATAAGTGTTTCCATGATACAGTCTTCTTCATTCTCCCAGGGTACTTATTGCTTTTAATGTATTTTAGAAAGTATGTGAAGTATTTAAATCACTTCTACAGTATATAAATCCTCTTATTTCAAGCTACATACTTTTGAGAAGAAAGACATTTAACATTCTTCTCTGCTTTTCTTATATATGAGGTTGATTTCAGAGGTTTTTTTCAGTCTTTACTGTCAACAGATTGATCTGTTCAACATCTTATACTCAACAATTCATATTATACTGAATGTCTACCTGACAAATTTTATACAGATACTGACTCCCAATCTGTCACTGGCTTCCCAATATAGGTAGTATTATTACTTCATCTTCAACCAGACTTACTGGACACCTGTTTTTATGTCTGTCCAGTTTTTGCTCATGCCTATCTTTGATGGTAAAGACGAGCTATACGATCACAAATACCAATTTAACTCGATAAGCTATAGTCATCAAATGTGTGAAAAGCAATCCAGATCTTTAAACAATCCTGTAGTAAAGCATTCTTTCCAAGCATCAACACAAGAGAATTACAACACGACATCATGGACTTACTGAATGGAAGAGCAATAAAACACAACAGCAACCGAAAATCAGGCTTAGAGTCTTAGAATGTTAGAGCTAGAAAGGGAAGTTAGACATTATGTAGTTCAATATCATTTTACAGCAAGAAAACTGAGCCTTCCTGAAATTAAATGACTCTTCAGTAAAAGTTAAACAGTTAGTTGCAGAGGTTTTCTGTTTCCTAATCTGGTGAATTTTTGGTATATCATTTGACTAGCTATAGTATCTTTGCTAAAAGACCACCCTAGCTATGGTTCTCTAACTCTCTCCCAAATTACCCAAAATACTCAATGAAACACAATTATTCAATTTTTTCCATTAATATTATACCATAGGGTCTTCTGGCATAGATCTGTGTTCTGCTTATGTTATCCTTCTTAAGCTTGAAGGCATCAGGCTATAGAAAATTATACCAGACAAAAACAGGCCCTTTTTATAAGTCATCCTAAGTTCTTCTTACTCTGTCTTTATATTCTGGCCAATAGAATGCCCAGAAAAGTGTGATTTGGTTCATTCAAATTCACTGTGGTTAGACTTTCAAGATTTTATATGTATTGAAAAAGAACTAAAGTAATATTGTGGAATATTCTACTTTTGATCTAAACATACATCTATAGAACATACAATAGTTATAGATAATTTTAGAGGCCTCACTGGCATGTGAGCTTATCAATCACCATTAATGCCACCTCACTAGAGAAGAGGAAATACTTCACTAGGAATGGGAAAACGACTCTCCAGTTTTGTGTCAGAGTCTTTGCCATCCTTTCTCATGCTGATTCTCTATTATCCACTGATTCATTTCTAAGACCACATATTTTAGTCCAAGACTCAGACGAAGTCACAGTGTTACATAACAGATCCTCCGTCATTCTTTAACTCAGTAAAGATTTAAGGTGTGACTATACGTGCTGAAATCGGACCAGTAAGTGGAGATCGTATATTGAACATAATCGTCACTCTCATGGTGCTCACATTTTAGTGACTGTATCTTTTTTGACATATAGACTGTAGAAAATTATTGGATTTTATGTCTATAGTTGCTCAATGTTTTGTCATCATTCACTCTTTTGTGTTGTTTCAACTATTTTTATTCTTATTTTATACTGGTACAGGCAATTCAACATTGAAATATTGGAGGCTTACTCTCTCCTTGTGGGAATGTATTCATTTAACTCCTATGATCAAATGCTTCCTTTACTAGATTGCTGAAATGAACAGGGTTTTACAGATTTTCCCAACTTGCAGCAAGAGGAGAATAATCCAAATTGTATATTCTTGACCCATTTTCTTCCCTACTCCATGTAAGTTCTTTATATTATGGTTATCTACTGTTTCCTAATGTTATGTGTCTTCCTGACTGCAGATAATTTTAAGAGTTGAGTTTTTGCTTTCATATTAGATTTGGTATTCAAAAACATTATTCTGTATACGTGTCACTACTATCTTCACATAGTCAATGCACAATCTAAACCATCACCCACCAAAAGCAAAAACCAAACAACTCATTCAATAAAGATGTATCTTTGAGAGGCTGTGGTTCCAGAGTAACATCACGACAAACTGAAAATCTGTCTCTAGACTTGGAAGAGAATCACAGTTTTCCATACTGAAGCTGCTATGAATGATATATTTGGTTTCTGGGGGTGTCTCATTAATGTTACCTATGAAGCATGTTTTACATTAAACAGAGGAATAGGTCTAGAATGTCACCAATATATTTATTTTAAACCAATGACCATGAATTCCAGAGGTGCCATTTCTGCATAATAGTGATCTGGGGACAAAGTTATCCATCCTGGAGTTTTCATAAGTGGTGAAAGCAAGCAAGACATTTCCATTAATCCTGTAAACAAATGCTAAGCTTGTGCACGCATGTTCAAAATTTAGAATTTTATATAAATTTATGTGCAAATTAAGCATGGCCCTCAGGCTCCGGGCAAGTTGCCATTGTAGCCCTTGGAATATAGAACTGGGCAGCTCCAAATTTATAGCTTTTTCCACTGAGGTCTGTTTTACAGATTTCTGCTTTTTTGTGGTCTTCTGGGAACTCGATGCCTGATTCTAAAACATACATTCTTGATCTTATCTCTCTACTAGTGAGACCCAATGAATGAAATGACAAAAACAAGTAAATTAAATTATTTAAGTTTGGAGAAAATATTTTGAGCTCACTTTTCCTGTTTTGAGACTCTCTGTTAAGCTATTGAAAACTTTCATTTGTTAATAATTATATAAACAGAACAGTAAAAGGATGGATAAGTTCTCTTGCTTTTAGGTATCTCCTATTAAAACTTACCTTTCCAAATGGTTGATCTTGCAAACATTAAATTGGCTCTGACTTATTCAAAAGTCACTAACCCATCAAACTTTGCCAGATGATAACCAAGTACCTGGAAGAATTCCTACAAAAACAATCAAAACTGATTTTGCGGTCTCTGTGCCAAAGGTCATGTACACCCATAAAAGAGACTTCTCTGACAATCAATAAAAGCCCATTGTATTCATAATTTGCCCTTAAATTCTAATATATTTAATTAGTCCGTTTCCTGGTCCACACTAGTTTGGATGCGAAAATTCAGGAGAAGTAGTTTTACAGCCAGGCTCCCTGACCCCAAGAAGCAATGACATTTGACAATCTGATAATACAATGGAAGAGGGAATACCAAAACCAAAACCAAAACAAAACAAAACAAAAAACTGGCTTAAGAGTGTCAATCTGAGGACATTTGCTATGTGGTCAAAAGCTCCATTCACTACTGCAGACCATATTATCATGGCCTTACTACACAACAAAGAGATGGATTATTTTGTTCAACACGCATTTATTAAGAACATAATACATGTCTGGGGTTGGGGAAACAAAGACAAGTAAGACAGTTCATGCCCTTGAGAATATTACAGTTCACCTGGGAAAGCAGAAACATAAACAATTATGAGAGAAAGAGAAAGTGCTATAAACGTATAGAGAAGGGAAAACTGATTTGTCTCGAAGCTTAATGGAAAAGTGAGATCCGAAGTTGGTCTTAAAAGCCAATCAGGGGCTTTCCAAATTGATAATGAAGGAATGTAATGAAGGATATAATAAAAAGAAAGGACAGAATATGCAGCAGCATAAGTAATGAAAGAGCATGCCATGTAGGGCAGACAGAATTCTAGGCTGACCCCCTCTGAACATGCCCTGTATAATCCCTTCCCCTTGAGTGTGAGCAGAACATGCCTGTGAATATAATGGAATATGACTTACATGATTGTATTGCATTATATGTCAAAGGGATTTTACAGATTGAATTAATGTTCCTAATCAGTTAACTTTGAGTTAATCAAAATGGAGATAATTTGGGGTGGGTCTGACCTAATTAGATGAGCTCTTCAAAGAGGCTAAAAGATTCAAAGAGAGAAGGGTATTCAGAAGAGTTCCCTGTGCTATACAGTAGGTCCTTACTAGTTATCTATTTTATATTTAGTAGTGTATATATGTCAATCCCAGTAAAAGAATCTAAAAAAGAGTGGATATATGCATATGTGTAACTGATACACTTTGCTGTACAAGCAGAAACGAATGCAACATTGTGAATCAACTATACTCTAAGAAAAATTTAAAAAATAAAACAAAATAAAAAACAAAGATTCAAAGAAAGAGTTAGATTCTCCTGCTGGCCTTGAAGGAGCACACTGCCACAGTGTAAACAGGGCCTGTGATGGGAATCTAAGAGCCACCTGTAAGGAACTGAGAATGGCCCCTAGTTCTAGTGGCTCCTACAGCAGCTAGTAATAATACAGCTACTTCAGTCATACAGCTGCAAGGAAATAAATTCTACAAACCACCTGAAGGAATCTGGAGTTGGCTCTCCCCCTAGTTAAGCTTCCATATAGGGACGCAGATGGCTGACACCTCGATTTCACCTTAGTGAGACCCTGGGTGGAAGACACAGCTAAAATGTGCCAGAGTCCTGATTCACAGAAACTATGAGATAATGAATTTATGTCACTTTAAATTGCTAAAGTTCTAGTTATTTGTTACATACCAATAAAAGGATGAATACAGCATTTTGGAGGAATAGAAGTTTAAATTTTCTGGATCATGGAGTGTATGGACAACACAGCAGGAAGAATATAGACAAGGGAAAAATTAATTAAGCAGTTTGATACATAATGAAAAAAGTCATCTGAATTTATCTTCTGGGTCACAGGGAGTTATTAAAAGTAGTTAGTATAAACGGTGCCAATGTAAATGGTATTTTAGAAAGTTGATGCTGGCCAAAGTGAGAAAGATGGATTGAACAGGAGAGATGATGGAAGAAGGGAATTGGACTGTACTAAAATAACCCTAATAAGTGGTTATGAAAGTTTTTTGAAAGGCAATGACAGTAGTGAGGAAACAAAAGGAAAAGAGTAGAAAAATATTTAGTAGGTGAGATCAACATGATGACCAATGTGAGACCAACATGAAAGAAAAAGATTAACAGAGAATGATTCCAAACTTTCTTGCCCCATAGTTACGAGAATAAGGGAGTATAAAGAGTTAGAGAGAAAAGTTATTTTGTATTTTGAAAACATTTTAGCTGCCTGCAGGATTTCCAAGTGATTAAGAAGGAGCTACTCATAGTTAGTTAAAAATATAGTTCCGGACTTTAAAACAAGGTGGAGGCTGGAGATTTATTTGGGGATTATCAATAGAGTTGAAGGCATGGAAATAAATGAGATCATTTCAGAAGAATATGTATTCTGAAAAGATAATGGCAGATTAAACTCTGGGGAACATCAACATTTAAGTGTAAATAGAATAAAAGGACCAGAGGAAGAAAATAAGGAATTGTTATTATAATAGGAGTAAAATCTGGAAAAAATGATATAATGGAAGTGAATGAGGAGAAATTTTAAAAGAAAAGAAGATTGAACACTGGCAAATGTCAGATGGCAAGTAGAATGACCTTTAAGAAAATGCCTTTGGATTTAACAAGAAAAAGTCCTCTTTGGCCTTAATAAGAACAGTTTGGCCTTAGTAAGAGGGTTTCAAAGGAATAGTGGGTGTCGACACCACATTGTAGTAGGTTTTAGGAATGAATGAAAAGTGAGATGTAGCTGACTACGAAGGACTATGAGGAACTTCTTTCACGTAGCTGGGCAACAAGAGAAGAAGGAAATTAAGGGAAAAGGACACCATCAAAAAAGTGCAAAAAACAACCTATAGAGTGGGAAAAAATATTTGCAAATCATATATCTGATATGGGACTTGTCATATATTTTATATATAGAATACAATATAGAGAGAGAATCTATAAAGAACTCTTACAACTCAATAGTAAAAAGATAACGCAATTAAAAGTGGGCAAAGGATCTGCATAGACAATTCTACAATGATATACAAATGGCCAGTAAGCACATGAAAACATGCTTGACATCATTAGTGATCAGGAAAATGCAAATCAAGACCAAAATGAGATACCACTTCACACCCACTAGAATGGTTAGAATCAAAAAGTCAGATAACAAATGTTGGCAAGGATGTGGAGAAATTGAAAGCGTCATATACTTCTGGGGTCGGGGTTGGGGAGGGTGTAAAATGGTACAGTCACTTTGGAAAATAGTCTAGCAGTTACTTAAACAATTAAATATGGAATTGTCATATGACTCAGCAATATCATCCCTAGGTATATACCCAAGAGAGATGAAGACATGCCCACACAGAAGCTTGTACATGAATGTTTATAGCAGCATTATTTGAAAGAGTCAAAGGTACGATATTTGTTTTTCTCTTTCTGACTTACTTCACTCTGTATGACAGACTCTAGGTCCATCCACATCTC
This sequence comes from Physeter macrocephalus, assembly GCF_002837175.3. Classification (NCBI taxonomy): domain Eukaryota; kingdom Metazoa; phylum Chordata; class Mammalia; order Artiodactyla; family Physeteridae; genus Physeter; species Physeter macrocephalus. The sequence goes on along the minus strand of NC_041219.1, from coordinate 76,071,729 downwards.
TACAAATGACCCAATTTCATTTCTTTTTATGGCTGAGTAATATTCCATTGTATATATGTACCACATCTTCTTTATCCATTCCTCTGTCGATGGACAGTTAGGTTGCTTCCATGTCCTGGCTATTGTAAATAGTGCTGCAATGAACATTAGGGTATATGTGTCTTTTTGAATTATGGTTTTCTCAGGGTATATGCCCAGTAGTGGGATTGCTGGGTCCAAAAATGGTACAGATGAACGAATTTGCAGGGCAGGAATAGAGAAGCAGACGTCGGGAACGGACGTGTGGACACAGAGGGGAAAGGGGAGGGCAGGACAAATTGGGAGATTAGGATTGACATATATACACTGCCATGTGTAAAATAGATAGCTAGTGGGAACCTGCTGTATAGTGCAGGAAGCTCAGCTCAGTGCTCTGTGGTGACCTAGATGTGTGGGATTGGGGGGAAGGTCCAAGAGGATGGGAGTGGATATAAGTATACATATAGCTGATTCACTTCGTTGTACAACAGAAACTAACACAACATTGTAAAGCAACTATACCCCAATTAAAAAAAAAAAGAGTCAAAGGTAGAAACAGCCTAAATGTCCATCAACAGACAAATGGATTCTTAAAAAGTTCTGTTATACCTGTACAATGGAGTGTTATTTGGCCATAAAGAGGAATGAAGTACTGATATAAGGATGAACCTTGAAAACACTATGCCAAGTGAAAGAAGTCAGTCACATAAGACCCTGTACTATATGATTCCATTGATATGAAGTCCAGAATAGGGAAATCTAGTGACAGAAAGTGGATTAATATTGCTTTGGGCTGGAGGGGATGAGAGGTGGTACCAAAGGGCGGGGAGAATGATAGCTGGAGGGTATGAGTTTCTTTTTGAAGCTGTTCTGAAATTGACTGTGGTGATGGTTGCACAGATGCATAAATATGCTAAAACCATTCAATTGTACACTTTAAATTAGTAAATTGTATGGCATATGAATTATATCTCAATAAAGCTGCTTTTAGAAAAGAACATAAACGGGGACATTCAAGGTAGATAAGGCCAAAAAGAACATTTCTTTTAGCTTGTGAGAGATTCCAGTATGTGTGTATTTTGAGAGGAAGCAGTTGGTGGCTATTCACAGTGATTGATGATCATAATGATAACTGAATCATCAGAAAAGGTCGAATCCTGTTCAATATGTAATATCTTTTAGAAAGAGTTCCAGCAAAAATATCTAAATGAAATTTATGTCTTTGAACACGAAACTTGCTTTGTTTTATAGGAAAATTAATTTACAGAGAATAAGTGTTCCCTCGATGATAGACAAACAATAATGGTTACCAAAAAAGTGTCTTGTTAAAAATTATTTTTTATTTCTGAAGTTTTGAGGCAGTTTTCTTTTGAATAAAAGAAAAATAAAAACATGCTGAATCTCACGATTTCCATACAACCGTTAATAAGATCTGTATTAACGTTTAGCTGTCTTGGCTCATAAGGAGGAAAGGTTGTATAGTCAGGCTACACGCCTGTCACATTGCTCTGGAGTAAGAATGGAGGGGCCATCATACTCAGCCATCCAGCTGATAGATGTTTAACCCGTATAATTTCTGGTACTCCTTTTGTTTCAGCCAGAATATTTGCTGTCACCATTTTGCTTCAATCGCATTGAACATTATTCTTGCTTTTATTTATTTATTTTTTACAAAGTATTTTTATTATTCTTCAATGCCTGCTGTTGTAGCATATTGCCTGGCTATTAAAAACAGATTGTTAAAGACTTACTGGCAAAAACCCCAGAGGATCTATGTGGAATTATTTGTTTTAATATTTATTAAAATTCTCTAGATACAGATTAATTTTGCTTGCTCAAGATTTTTTATTGTTTCACCTGCTATTGAGTAGAAACTGCAATGGGGAAGGTTTCTGTTTTGTTTTGTTTAAGTTACCAAGTTCTAGCAGAATTGTTTGAAAGTGCCTAACATTTTTTACTGGAATGATTTGCTTTCAAACAACCCGCCACCCTCAGGAGAGGGTTACTCACACAAGGTATCCAGATGTCTTGGGTAACGAGCAAGTATTCAGCATCTTTAAGGAAGGGTGAGAGCACTGTGGAACTTGGCAGGAGCTCAGCCCATTAAGAGGAGAGACTCCCCATTTCTCTGTTGATGACCAAGGAAAACGGTCTCCTGGATTCCGAGTGTGAGAAAAGACAGCTGAGCCTTCTATTGATGGGATAAGCCAGGCAAAACAACTTGCCTAGTGCTAAGAGGGAGAGCCAGATCAGAGTGTCCTGTGAAAGCAAGTCAGAGAGGGACAGGGATTCATTTCTGGGAAGAACATGAGAGCAAACTGAATAATAAATAAGAGCTGTTTTTCTCTTGATTTGGATTTGAGCTTCAACATAGAGATCAGGTGATTTTACGAACAGAAAAGAATCAGGGTCTCTGGTTTAAATAAAAGTGATGAGTTTTCACTTTGTACCTGTTTGGTGAAGAAGACTTCAGAGAGAAAAAAAAAAATTTATGACTTTGCTGTAATTTCCTCATGTCAAGTATGAAAATGGATCTATTCTGCTTTTCTTCCAAAACTTACCCCATATATTCTCTTGCCTTTTTATCCTGACACCAGAAACTCCAAATATGCTCCTTCTAGTGTTTTCAGAGGTCATAATAGTGGATAAGGACTAAAGGAGGCCTCAATTCTAGAAAAAAAAGTTGTCATCCAAAGGCACAGATCCATTGATCTACATCTATTTGCTGTCAATATACTCATGAAAATGGGAAAGACATAGACTTTGGACTCCAAAAACCTTAGTTTGAATTCCTGTTCCTCCATTTAGTAGCTGAATGATCATTAGCCTCTTTAAGCCTCAATTGCCTTACCTTTTTTTTTTTTTTTTTTTTTTGCGGTACGCGGGCCTCTCACTGCTGTGGCCTCTCCCGTTGCGGAGCACAGGCTCCGGACGCGCAGGCTCAGCGGCCATGGCTCACGGGCCCAGCCGCTCCGCGGATGTGGGATCCTCCCGGACCGGGGCACGAACCCGTATCCCCTGCATTAGCAGGGGGACTCTCAACCACTGCGCCACCAGGGAAGCCCAACTGCCTTATCTTTACCTCTGTTTCCTCATCTGTAAATTGGGGGTAGTAATACTATCTAACACTGTTTGACAATCAACTGAGATATATGTGAAAGTTCTTTGTATGATATAAAAGGTAATCGTTATTTTAATTGGGAAATATTGAACATTTTTCACTTAACTTTACAAAGCCAGGATTTGAAGATAGGGCTATATGACTCTAAAGGTTGGTCTTTTCCTAAAATTGCCTTGTTAATCATCTATTAATGAATACATATTTATGAATAATACTTCATAATAATATTTACAAATAAATATTTCCAACATGGAAGGCATTTTTCTTTGAGGGATACTGAACAGAATCAGACTTACTGTTTTCAAGGAGCTAATAGCTTATTATGGAAGACATGTCTACAAATATCTACCCTCATGAATTAGAAAATGCTGGGTCTTAAGAGATGTTCATTCAGCTACCTGTTTGATAATTACCTATTGAGCCTCTACAATGTGACAGGTACTGTGTTAGACCCTGGAGACAGAATGATAAACATAAATAGGCATGGTTCTTGCCCTTTTGGAGCTTATTGTCTAGAAGGAGAAGAAAGATATTGATAAATAAATGCAAAATCACAACATTTATAAGGGCTACAAAGTAGAAATACTTATAAAGTTCTAGATGATCCAGAGAGAAATACTACTTCCAATGGTGGGTATAGAGGAATCTTTTTTTAAAAGGGCTCATTGGAACTCAACTTTTGAAGACAAATAAGATTTAGAGCTACTGAATAAGAGGGGAAGTTGTCTCAGATAGAGGATGCAGACAAGGTTAAAGAAGGAGTGAGTATTCAAAACGACTTGGAGAAGTTGAAGGCAAACTCATTTGCATGATGTAAGAGAAGATGATTAGAAAAATAAAAATGGACAGGTATGTTGGACCCAAGAGTTTGGATATTATTTTGTGATCCATAAAGAATCTCTGGAGGTTTATGAACAGTAGGGAATAAAATAACACGCCAGGACTATGAAGGATGTACAGGGGGTGGAAAGGAGGTTGGAAGATATAGAATCTAGGAAGCTACTTCAGCAATGAGCTACTTGAGGACTGAGATAAAGAAGGTCCAAATCAGGCAGTTAGCAATGAGAATGAAGAAGAGGGAAAGATGCCAAGGGTACTGCTGTCAAAATATCGACCAATCTTGGTTGTGGAAGACAAGGACAATAAGAAACCATTAATAAATATGTGGAAGAGCAAAATAAATCAGCTATAAATTGGCATAACTCATTTTTTTTTCTGACTGCAACCCTTATACTGGTAGTGTATATATATTAACGTAACACTTTTGGACTTCAATTTCTTTATCTATAAATAAAATAAGGTGAATAATAATCACTTAGATGGAAACGTAATGATAAATATTTTATTCCATAAAACAAATAGACACATTAGGGTTCTTTGTGGAAAATGGATGACTTAGATTCACCAACTTGAGTAGAGAATGTCAGGGCTACATAGAAGCTTAGTGACCAGAGTGAGCAGTGGGTTTTCCAAGCTAGGAAGCTAAAGTCCAGAGGGATTAAAGGACTCAAGTGAGGTCAAATAACTAATAAGAGGCAGAGTCCAGATGTATGCTTCCCAGGCCAGGGCTTTTTCACCACTTCACGGAACCTCTTATTTTCAACACTGATGTTTATTTAGGAAAGTGATACTCTCATTGCAGCTGGGCTTGTCTAACCCATATGGCCGTACACTAACAGAGTCTGTGAAGGAGAGATCCCTTCTCACTTTGGATGAGAACAGCTGGGTGTAGGCTGTTACATCCAGGGCTCTAGACAGATTCTCTGCTGTGTCCATCCCGGGATTCTGTCCTGGGTCTGAGAAAATGAAATAAGTGATGGGAAAAGCCACAGAGGACTGAGAAGCCACTCAGGAGAAACCTCATTCCAAGACAAAAAGAAGCCAAGATGCATTCACTTGGATCAAGTTGTATAAACCAGGTCTGGGAGAGAGAATGTTGACCCTGGCCTTGTCACTGTTGTCCTCCATGTCGGGAGTCACCAGATGAAGGGGTTGTACCAAAGACAAATAAATAAAACTTAAAAATTGCTGTTTCTCTACCATCTCTAGGAGGTACTGAGAATGCAAGGTAAAAACAGCAGGGATGTCAGCAGACCTGGCATTGGCAGCCTCCGTGGTGGTGGGTGGCCAGCAGTGGCAGTGGTAGCATGTGTTGTGTGTGCCAGAGTGCCAACACCTAGTCTTAAACATTAGCTCTCTTGGTTTTAGGCATTGACATCAATGCAGATATCAGTAGCATCAACGTCAGCAAATACGCCTTTACTTGGCATTTGGTAGCTAAGTTGTCACTTTTCCTTTGGCACCATGGTGGGGAAGAAGTGGGTACAAATGATGAAGGACCAAGGGTATTTGTGGGAATCATCTAGAGGACTCCCAGAATTCCTAGCATGGAAATTCAGGGGGATGAATTTACTACAGAACCAGGTGGAGGTGAGCAGGTACATTCTCTTATTACCTAACAACACTCGCATAGGTAAAAAAACAAAAACAAATTTAAAACCCGCTTTTTAAAAAGTATTATTATGTTTGTTTTTCTGAAATGGTCCTAATATCTGGAACACTATTTGGGGCTTGACCAGCTTGTTGGTTTATATGTCTGAGTAATCAGTTTCTGTCAGATCTCTGAAGAGTTGACCCTTTGTGTCATAAGATCTACTGGTGAGTTCTGTGGAAAAAGTTAAAGACCATTTGAATTGACTATTTTTCTTTTGCTAGATCTCAAACGAGCTCTTGGTCCATGTGTTAACCTGTAGAAAGGGCAGAAGATTAAGAGTTAAAGATTTGAGTTTTAGACTTATTCTGCGATATGACCTTAGGAGAGTTATTTACTTTCTCGGTCTGACAGTTTTATCCTTAAAAATAGAGATGGGGGGCTTCCCTGGTGGCACAGTGGTTGCGCGTCCGCCTGCCGGTGCAGGGGAACCGGGTTCGCGCCCCGGTCTGGGAGGATCCCACG
>NC_041219.1:76056815-76065484 GCF_002837175.3 Physeter macrocephalus | reverse complement strand
CTCCGCAACGGGAGAGGGCACAGCAGAGGGAGGCCCGCATACCACAAAAAAAAAAAAAAAAAAAAAAAAAAAAAAAAAATAGAGATGGTCATCTCTACTTTAACTGATCTTTCTGGAGTTCTGGTTAAATTCTCTTCAGTAGAATAGAATTTGTTTTAAATTGCATTTAACAATAGGAAATCTATCTTTCTATGCATATTTGGAATTATTTTATAGTCTTTGCAGTATTTTTCAAACTGCACTCATCATAATACCAATAACCCATGAGCTATTTCTTCATTAAATCAGTTAGGCAAATGCTGGATAAGTATTTGTTGAGTAAGTCACTACTGAAGGTCTTATCTGAACCTTTAAAATACACTTCATCAGTATCCAAGAAGGGGATATATTAAATAGCTTTTCTTATCTAACGCAAGTGTTTTGCAGAATACAAGTGTGGGAAAATCTGTTTATAACATTATATAGACTTTTTTGAAACATGCTATTGGAAAAATTCACTTAGGCCCCTTTATCATTTTGTCAAAAAAAACCACCATTTATTAGTCTGAGTCATGCCTGCTGATAAATATGTTTTAATGATGAGAATTGTCAATGCCTTTGCTTATAATAGTGAATTGGGGTTATACTGATATTTTTAAATTGTCATTAATTTTTCAAGAGTTGACTCAACAATTCAGGGGCAGTAAAAGTAAGGAAAATGGCTCCTCTATCAGTTTTGGCTAAACTTGGCTTGAGGTGTAAGATAAGACAATAAACAGATAAAGTACTTCTACTTACATTCCTCAATTTTGAATATTTGGATTCTACAGGCAAAGAATTTTGAGCTCCTTAAATGCTAGGTGACTTGTTACCATCCATAGCTGTGTTCTCAACTCTTAATAGAGCTGTAAGACATGTCATTACCATGTAATGGCAGTGAGCCCCTGGAAACATCCATTTGTACAACATGACACTAGTCCCTTAGACATAGTTGATTGGTCAAGAATATGGGTCCATGACCTATGTTGACCCGATAACAACCTCTTCTTTAAAAATTCTGAATTGAAATTATAAGATTCTGGGCTTAGTTTTGGCTTATCGCTTAATTGCTGTCATGCAGGCATAGTGAGCAAACCTGTTCACTACCAACTGGACTGGAGTGCAGAGAAAAATTTGTCTGCTGAGCATGGTAAGGATGAAGTTGATGTGTAAGAGAAGAAGAGCTGAGAGGTGGAAAGAGATTGCAACTTTCCAGTCCCTGGTTCTCCCTCTTCCTGGGGGCCAGCACATTTTTGATCTTGGGTACTGCAAGACAGCTCATATTCTATCGTTTTCCATCTCAGAATAACTTGAGTTTGTTTCTATTTTTCCAAACAACAATGGAATAGTATTTCTCAAAAAAAAAAAAACAATACAAAAGGGTATAATATTGTTCCAAATACTGGAAGTATGATTAATAAAATGGAAGGGTCAAGTTGAGACAAAGTATGTATAGCTTTGAGTGACAGACACACCTGAGTTTGAATCCTGGCTTTTCCAATTGCAGAAGCCTACTGATAGTGGGCAATATTACCCTCTCTGAGACTCAATTTCCTTATCTATAAAATGGGTGTAATAAAAATACCTACTTCAGAGAGTTTGGGTGAAAATTCAATGAGATCATGCATAAAATGCACATAGCACATGATAAGAATTCAATAAATCTTACAATCATTATTATTTATTCTCTCATGGAAGTAAGTTTAATCAGCTTGTTGTCTTCATAATTGTCAAGTATCAGATTCTTAATAATGGAGTTGTTGTTTTTATTGGTTTTATTGTGTTTTGTTTTTGAGGTTTGTGCCTCTGAATCGCAGTGGGCAAGGAGGCTTAGCTGGGACTCTGCAGGGGACTCTGGGCAGCCCCCAAACAGCCAAAAGGTACAGATGCTGGGAATGTGGTAAACAAGACCATGCAGATGGGGGAGGAACACAGAAAAAATGGAGGAAAATCAAGACCAGTCCTGGGAAGCAGTCCTGCTGTGCTAAATGTCCCTGGAAATCACTTCAGTGCCCTTCTCACTCCGAGTACTTTCCATACATTTACATTTCAAATCATTCCTTTCACTTCATTCTGCACTGTAAGTAATTCTGTCTTCAGGATTATTTATGTGACCATCCCTTCCTTCTTCACAAGAACAATATGCCTATGAATTACATTGGAATCATGGAAACAGACTGCCCTTCTGCAGACAAGAATCCCTGAAGCTCATAAAGGGGGCAGGAAAAGCCTCAGGTTCTCTTCCAAATGCTCACTGTCCTGAGGGTGGAACCGACTCAGGTCACACCCTCTAATGCCCAGCCTTTCACACTACTGACTGATAATAATTCTGTGATCCTCTCCCTGCCTTGCTCCACCAGGTATTTGGGAAGCAAAGGAAACACTGTTGACATGACTGTAAAGAATACAATCGTATTTTTGACTTTTTTCTAACAAGAAAATGGACTGTTGTCAACATATATCTTTCTTTCTTATTAGACATTTTCAATGAGTTTGCATCCTTTTTCATAGTGCTGCTTTGTTTTTAGGATTAGGATTAGATAATCTGTCAGCGAAGGTAATTATGTAGATGAGAATATTTCTATTTCTGCAGGGAAAAAAAAGACTTAAGTAAACCTGATGAGCATGCTGTGTAAACTGAAGAAAATTCTCTAGATTAAAACAACAGAAAGGGGAGGAAACGAAAACCTGTGGGAGCTCAAAATTGGGTAAAGCAGAGGGGAGCTTGACTCAGAGCCAGAGGGAAGGAGACCTGTAGACTGACCTGAGTGGGCCCACATGTCTCACCATGGCAGCTGGTCAAGACTGCAGCCTGGAACATTCTTTCAATGAATTCTGCTGTTTTTCTGGGTTGGCACAAAAAAATACGTCTCCTGGCTACCATGACATGACTCTTATGTAGGATAGACAGAGACTTCTTTTAGAGAGAGATGCCACAGGTTACATTCCCTGGTTGGATATTATTTCCTGTGATAAATAAAAATATGCCTCAAATCTTGGTTAATAGCATAAATTGTTTTTTGATAACATATGTTAATGCAATCTCTCATTCTTTTGGGCTCATTCTCTAAATTTACACCTCAATCTCAGGAGATCTCCTTGCTGTAACTGTCACCTTACCATTGCTTTTGTAGGTTAATGAGATCTGTTATGATAGTTTTTTTTAAATTCCTGAGACCTTCTAAGGATGCTAATGCAGACTGGTCCATAATTCAGTTCTAGATCTTTTAAATTACTTTCTCAGCTCTGCAATTTAGAGCCAAATGGAATCCATTAGCACCCGTTAGCTATGTAGCTGTTTTATCAGTGACATGGAATTTAGTTCTTAAGGTTTGGGAGAAAAACAATAAAATAATGGAATAAAGAAAATTCTCCTCTCCCCAACTTATTTTTATATTTAATGGTAACACTATGATTCCCAATGGGTGAAAAAACCACACCATATATAAAAGTGGGCTTTGGAAATACTAATATAATGATTGATTAATATGACCTCATTAATTAAGTTGATAAACTTGGAAATGAGTTCAAGAAGGTGAGGGAAAGAAATGTGTTCTAAAGAACTGGGTTCATGAAAACGATGGAAGATGGGTAGACAAGATTTAAGCCTGCAGAGCACCCACTGTGGGAAATTTATCTGAGATCACAAGGGCTGAGGAAGCTTCATTTCACCTTCTTGTGGAACATTCTCAAGTACGTGTCTCTTTTCACTTATATATTATTTCTTATTATATTCTACTGGAACTTTACAATACAGAGCTCTTATCCACTATCTAAATAAAGCTAAATAAATAAATTAAAGTACCACAAGGTGGCCATTTGCATAATAAAAGGAAAAAAAAGCCACTTGAAAAGACCATTCCCACAGGGAAAGAATGAAGATCTATGAACTGGAACACTCGAAAACTCCTGGGTTTTTAAAAAATATGAGTCTAGCAGATATTGCTCAAGAGGGCAGAGGAGTAAGATGTGGAGATCACCTTCCACCCCACAAATACATCAGAAATACATCTACATGTGGAACAACTCCTACAGAACACCTACTGAACGCTGGCAGAAGACCTCAGACTTCCCAAAAGGCAAGAAACTCCCCACGTACCTGGGTAGAGCAAAAGAAAAAAGAAAAAACAGAGACAAAGAATAGGGATGGGACCTGCACCAGTGGGAGGGAGCTGTGAAGGAGGAAAGGTTCCCACACACTAGGAAGCCCCTCAACTGGTGGACATGGGGGTTGGCGAGGTGAAGCTTTGGAGCCACAGAGGAGAGCACAGCAACAGGGGTGCAGAGGGCAAAAGTGGAGAGATTCCTGCACAGAGGATCGGTGCCGACCAGTATTCACCAGCCCCAGAGGCTTGTCTGCTCACCTGCCAGGGTGGGAGGGGGCTGGGAGTTGAGACTGCGGCTTCGGAGATCAGATCCCAGGGACAGGACTGGTTGGCTACGTGAGCACAGCCTGAAGGGGGCTAGTGTGCCACAGCTAGCAGGGAAGGAGTCCGGGAAAAAGTCTGGAACTGCCTAAGAGGCAACAGACCATTGTTTCAGGTTGCGTGAGGAGAGGGGATTCAGAGCACCTAAACGAGCTCCAGAGATGGACACGAGCGGCGGCTATCAGCATGGACCCCAGAGACGGGCATGAGACCCTAAGGCTGCTGCAGCCACCAGGAATCCTGTGTTCAAGCACAGGTCACTATCCACACCTCCCTTCCTGGGAGCCTGTGCAGCCCGCCACTGCCAGGGTCCCGTGATCCAGGGACAACTTCCCCGGGAGAACACACAGAGTGCCTCAGGCTGTTGCAATGTCATGCTGGGCTCTGCCGCCACAGGCTCGTTCTTCATTCCGTACCCCTCCCTCCCCCAGGCCTGAGTGAGCCAGAGCCCCCGAAGCAGCTGCTCCTTTAACCCCGTCCTGTCTCAGTGAAGAATAGACGCCCTCAAGTGACCTACAGGCAGAGGCGGGTCCAAATCCAAAGCTGAACCCCAGGAGCTGTGCGAACAAAGAAGAGAAAGGGAAATCTCTCCCAGCAGCCTCAGGAGCCGTGGATTAAATCTCCACAATCAACTTGATATACCCTGCATCTCTGGAATACCTGAATAGACAACAAATCATCCCAGAATTATGGCTGTGGACTTTGGGAGCAATTGTAGACTTGGGTTTGGCTTTCTGCAGCTAATTTGTTTCTGGTTTTATGTTTATCTTAGTTTAGTATTTAGAATTTATTATCATTAATAGATCTGTTTATTGATTTGGTTGCTCTCTTCCTTTTTTTTTTTTTTTTTTTTTTTTTTTTTTTTTTTTTTTTTTTTTTTTGTGGTATGCGGGCCTCCCTCTGCTGCGGCCTCTCCCGTTGCGGAGCACAGGCCCCGGAGCGCAGGCCCAGCGGCCATGGCTCACGGGCCCAGCAGCTCCGCGGCACGTGGGATCCTCCCAGACCGGGGCGCGAACCCGGTTCCCCTGCATCGGCAGGCGGACGCGCAACCACTGCGCCACCAGGGAAGCCCTCTTCCTTTTTTTTAACATATAGATATATATTTTTTTTTCCTTTTTCTCTTTTTGGGAGTGTGTATGTGTATGCCTCATTGTGTCTGTATAGCTTTGCTTTTACTGTTTGTCCTAGGGTTCTGTCTGTCTGGGTTTTTTGTTTTTGTTTTTGTTTTTAGTATAGTTTTTAGTGATTGCTATCATTGGTGGATCTGTTTATTGGTTTGGTTGCTCTCTTCTTTCATTCTTTCTTTCTTTTAATGACTTTAAAATTTTTAATAATATTTTTAAATTTTAATTATTTTATTTTATTTTATTATTTTTTTCTTTCTTTCTTTTGTTTTTCCTCCCTTTCCTTCTAAGCCGTGTGGCTGACAGCATCTTGGTGCTCCAGCCGTGTGTCAGGCCTGTGCCTCTCTGGTGGGAGAGCTGAGTTCAGGACATTGGGCAACCAGAGACCTCCTGGCTCCATGTGATAACAAATGGTGAAAGCTCTCCCAGAGATCTCCACCTCAATGCTAAGACCCAATTCCACTCAGCAACCAGCAAGCTACAGTGCTGGACATCCTAAACCAAACAACTAGCAACACAGGAACACAAACCCACCCATTAGCAGAGAGGCGGCCTAAAATCATAATAAGGTCACAGACACCCCAAAACACAGCAACAGACGTGGTCCTGCCCACCAGAAAGAAGAGATCCAGCCTCATCCACCAGAACACAGGCACCAGTCCCCTCCACCAGGAAGCCTACACAACACACTGAACAACCTTACCCACCGGGGGCAGACACCAAAAAAAACGGGAACTACAAACCTGCAGCCTGCAAAAAGGAGACCTCAAGCACAGTAAGGTAAGCAAAATAAGAAGACAGAGAAAAACAGAGCAGATGAAGGAGCAAGGTAAAAACCAGCCACACTAAACAAATGAAGAGGAAATAGGCAGTTTACCTGAAAAAGAATTCAGAATAATGATAGAAAAATATCCAAAATCTTGGAAATAGAAGAGAGAAAAGACAAGAAACGTTTAACAAGGACCTGGAAGAACTAAAGAGCAAACAAACAGTGATAAACAACACAATAACTGAAATTAAAAGAACTCTAGAAGGAATTGATAGCGGAATAACTGAGGCAGAAGAATGGATAAGTGAGCTGGAAGATAAAATGGTGGAAATAACTGCCATGGAGCAGAATAAAGAAAAAAGAATGAAAAGAATTGAGGACAGTCTCAGACACCTCTGGGACAACATTAAACACACCAACATTCGAATTATAGGGGTCCCAGAAGAAGAAGAGAAAAGGAAAGGGACAGAGAAAATATTTGAAGAGATTACAGTTGAAAAATTCTCTAATATGGGAAAGGAAATAGTCAATCAATTCCAGGAAGAGCAGAGAGTCCCATACAGGATAAATCTGAGGAGAAACACGGCAAGACACATATTAATCAAACTATCAAAAATTAAATACAAAGAAAAAATATTAAAAGCAGCAAGGGAAAAGCAACAAATAACATACAAGGGAATTCCCGTAAGTTAACAGCTGATCTTTCAGCAGAAACTCTGCAAGCCAGAAGGGAGTGGCAGGACATATTTAAAGTGATGAAAAGGAAAATATTACCACCAAGATTACTCACCAAGCAAGGAACTCATTCAGATTCGACAGAGAAATTAAAATCTTTACAGACAAGCAAAAGCTAAGAGAATCCAGCACCACCAAACCAGCTTTACAACAAATACTAAAGGAACTTCTCTAAGCAGGAAAACACAAGAGAAGGAAAAGACCTGCAATAACAAACCCAAAACAATTAAGAAAATGGTAATAGGAACATACATATGAATAACTACCATAAATGTAAATGGGTTAATGCTCCAACCAAAAGATATAGACTGACTGAATGGATACAAAAACAAGACCGGTGTATATGCTGTCTACAAGAGATCCACTTCAGACCTAGAGACACATACAGACTGAAAGTGAGGGGATGGAAAAAGATATTCCATGCAAATGGAAATCAAAAGAAAGCTGGAGTAGCAATTCTCATATCAGACAAAATAGACTTTAAATAAAGACTATTACAAGCGACAAAGAAGGACACTACATAATGATGAAGGGATCAATCGAAGAAGATATAACAATTGTAAAGATTTATGTACCCAAACTAGGAGCACCTCAATACATAAGGCAAATACTAACAGTCATAGAAGGGGAAATCAACAGTAACACAATCATAGTAGGGGACTTTAACACCCCACTTTCACCAATGGACAGATCATACAAAATGAAAATAAAGAAGGAAACACAAGCTTTAAATGGTACATTAAACAAGGTTGACTTAATTGATATTTATAAGACGTTCCATCCAAAACCAACAGAATACACTTTCTTCTCAAGTGCTCATGGAACATTCTTCAGGATATGTCATATCCTGGGTCACAAGTCAAGCCTTGGTAAATTTAAGAAAATTGTAATAGTATAAAGTATCTTTTCTGACCACAATGCTATGAGACTAGACATCAATTACAGGAAAAAAATCTATAAAAATACAAACACATGGAGGCTAAACAATACACTAATAAATAACCAAGAGATCACTGAAGAAAACAAAGAGGAAATCAAAAAATACCTAGAAACAAATGACAATGAAAAAACAGTGACCCAAAACCTATGGAATGCAGCAAAAGCAGTTCTATGAGGGAAATTTATAGCAAAACAATCGTACCTCAAGAAACAAAAAACATCTCAAATAAACAACTGAACCTTACACCTAAAGCAATTAAAGAAGAACAAAAACACCCAAAGTTATCAGAAGGAAAGTTATCATAAAGATCAGATGAGAAAGAAATGAAAAAGAAAAGAAGGGAACAATAGTACACATCAATAAAACTAAAATCTGGTTCTTTGAGAAGATAAACAAAATTGATAAACCATTAGCCAGACTGATCAAGAAAAAAGGGAGAAGACTCAAATCAATAGAATTAGAAATGAAAAAGGAGAAGTAACAAATGACACTTCAGAAATACAAAGGATCATGAGAGATTACTACAAGCAACTATATGCCAATAAAATGGACAACCTGGAAGAAATGGACAAATTCTTAGAAAAGCACAACCTTCTGAGACTGAACCAGGAAGAAATAGAAAATAGAAACAGACCAATCACAAGCACTGAAATTGA
>NC_041219.1:76039284-76056609 GCF_002837175.3 Physeter macrocephalus | reverse complement strand
TCTTTGAGAAGATAAACAAAATTGATAAACCATTAGCCAGACTCATCACAAAAAAAAGGGAGAAGGCTCAAATCAATAGAATTAGAAATGAAAAAGAAATAACAACTGACACTACAGAAACACAAAGGATCATGAGATTACTACAAGCAATGATATGCCAATAAAATGGACAAGCTGGAAGAAATGGACAAATTCTTAGAAAGGTATAACCTTCCAAAACTGAACCAGGAAGAAAAAGAAAATATGAAGAGACCAATCACAAATAATGAATTTGAAACTGTGATTAAAAATCTTCCAACAAACAAAAGCCCAGGACCAGAGATGGCTTCACAGGTGATTCTATCAAACATTTAGAGAAGAGCTAACACCTATCCTTCTCAAACTCTTCCAAAATATAGCAGAGGGAGGAACATTCCCAAACTCATTCTACGAGGCCACTATCACCCTGATACCAAGACCAGAGAAAGATGCCACAAGAAAAGAAAACTACAGGCCAAAATAACTGATGAACATAGATGCCAATATCCTCAACAAAATACTAGCAAACAGAATCCAACAGCACATTAAAAGTATCATACACCATGGTCAAGTGGGGTTTATCCCAGGAATGCAAGGATTCTTCAATGTGTGCAAATAAATCAATGTGATAAACCATATCAACAAATTGAAGGAGGAAAACCATATGATCATCTTAATAGATGCAGAAAAAGTTTTTGACAAAATTCAACACCCATTTATGATAAAAACCCTCCAGAAAGTAGGCATAGAGGGAACTTACCTCAACATAATAAAGGCCGTATATGCAAACCCACAGCCAACATCGTTCTCCATGGTGAAAAGCTGAAACCATTTCACTAAGATCAGGAACAAGACAAGGTTGCCCACTCTCACCACTATTATTCAACATAGTTTTGGAAGTTTTAGCCACAGCAATCAGAGAAGAAAAAGAAATTAAAGGAATCCAAATCAGAAAAGAAGAAGTAAACTGTCACTGTTTGCAGATGACATGATAGTATACACAGAGAATCCTAAAGATGCTACCAGAAAACTACTAGAGCTAATCAATGAATTTGGTAAAGTAGCAGGATACAAAATTAATGCACAGAAACCTCTTGCATTCTTATACAGTAATGATGAAAAATCTGAAAGAGAAATTAAGGAAACACTCCCATTTACCATTGCAACAAAAAGAATAAAATGCCCAGGAATAAACCTACCTAAGAAGACAAAAGCCCTGTATGCAGAAAACTATAAGACACTGATGAAAGAAATTTAAAATGATGTAAACAGATGGAGAGCTCTACCATGCTCTTGGATGGGAATAATCAACATTGTGAAAATGACTATATGACCCAAAGCAATCTACAGATTCAGTGCAATCCCTATCAAACTACCCATGGCAGTTTTCACAGAACTAGAACAATAAATTTCAAAATTTGTACGGAAACACAAAAGACCCCTGAATAGCCAAAACAATCTTGAGAAAGAAAAACGGAGCTGGAGGAATCAGGCTCTGTGGCTTCAGACTATACTACAAAGCTACAGTAATAAAGACAGTATGGTACTGGCCCCAAAACAGTAATATAGATGAATGGAACAGGATAGAAAGCCCAGAGATAAACCCATGTGCATATGGGGTTTTTTTTCACCTTATTATTGATAAAGGAGGAAAGAATATACAGTGGAGAAAAGGCAGCCTCTTCAGTAGGTGGTGCTGGGAAAACTGGACAGCTCCATGTAAAAGAATGAAGTTAGAGCACTTCCTAACACCATACATAAAATAAACTCAAAATGGATTAAAGACCTTAGTGTAAGGCCAGATACTATAAAACTCTTAGAGGAAAACTTGGGCAGAACACTCTATGACATCAATCACAGTAAGATCCTTTTGACCCACCTCCTAGAAAAATGGAAATAAAAATAAACAAATGGGACCTAATGAAACTTAAAAGCTTTTGCACAGCAAAGGAAAACATAAACAAGACCAAAAGACAACCATCAGAATAGGAGAAAATATTTGCAAATGAAGCAACTGACAAAGGATTAATCTCAAAAATATACAAGCAGCTCTCAATATGCAAAACACAAACAACCCAATCCAAAAATGAGCAAAAGACCTAAATAGACATTTCTCCAAAGAAGATATATAGATTTCTAACAAACAAATGAAAGGATGCTCAACAGCACTGATCATTAGAGAAATGCAGATCAAAACTACAATGAGGTATCACCTCACACCAGTCAGAATGGCCATCATCAAAAAATCTACAAACAATAAATGCTGGAGAGGGTGTGGAGAAAAGGAAACCCTCTCGCACTGTTGGTCGGGATGTAAATTGATACAGCCACTATGGAGAACAGTATGGAGATTCCTCAGAAAACTAAAACTGGAACTACCATACAACCCAGCAATCCCACTACTGGGCATATACCCTGAAGAAACCATAATTCAAAAAGATTCATGTACCACAATGTTCATTGCAGCTCTATTTACAATAGCCAGGACATGGAAGCAACCTAAGTGTCCATCGACAGATGAATGGATAAAGAAGATGTGGCACATATCTACAATGGAATATTACTCAGCCATAAAAAGAAAAGAAATTGAGTTATTTGTAGTGAGGTGGATAGACCTAGAGTCTGTCATACAGAGTGAAGTAAGTCAGATAGAGAAAAACAAATACCGTATGCTAACACATATATATGGAATCTTAAAAAAAATGGTTTTGAAGAACCTAGGGGCAGGATAGGAATAATGATGCAGACATAGAGAATGGACTTGAGGATATGGGGAGTGGGAAGGGTAAGCTGGGACAAAGTGAGAGAGTGGCATGGACATATGTACACTACCAAGTGTAAAACCGATAGCTAGTGGGAAGCAGCCGCATAGCACAGGGAGATCAGCTTGGTGCTTTATGACCACCTAGAGGGGTGGGATAGGGAGGGTGGGAGGGAGACGCAAGAGGGAGGAGATATGGGGATATATGTATATGTATAACTGATTCACTTTGTTATAAAGCAGAATCTAACACACCATTGTAAAGCAATTATACTCCATAGAGATATTAAAAAATAAATGAGTCTAACCAAAGATTATAGTGCTGCACTTTTACAGATGGCATTCATTCATTCATTCATTCCACAGACTCACCAACTCCCAAATGGCAGGCAATGTGGTAAGTGCTGGAGGTACAGTATAAAATAAATCAGACACACGCCCTCATTTCAATGATATAATTGATCTTTGCAGGGGGATTTACATGTAAGCAATTTTAATACAATAATCATATGGTGAGAATCGGTAATAATAGAATAGAAATTACAATGGCAATTCAAAGGAAGTCACTGCCCGTTCAGCTCAGAGGTGTCAATTTCACTTCACAGAGGTGCCAACAGTTGAGTTATAATTTTTGAGATGAGCAGGACTTCACCAGTTGGAAGGGGAAGAGAGGGCTTACAGGAAGGCAAGCACATGAGTGAGTTTAATGTGATATGGCAAAGGAGTGACTGAAGCATGGTGTCTGGGTTTGTAAATGGAGGATGGTCAAATGGAGTTGAAGCGTAGGTTGGTACCAGATTGTGAAAGGATTTTTCTGCTGTCTTCCCAAAATTGAGAATTTTGAACTTTATGTCTTATGCATTAGGATCTACTGTCTAGTTTCATTCTGTAAACTTTGTAGCAAAGAAACATAAAAAAAATGCGTCTTAAAAAGTTACCTCTTATATGACACATAGAATGGATTAGAAAGAGGATAGGAAGTGATAGAAAAAGACCAATTTACTGTAGTCATCATAGATGAGAAAAATTAAACTTTGAACTAATGTTGTGGAAGACACATAAAGAAAAGAAGAAGGATTCAAGATATATTCCTGAGGTATAATTAATAAGAATTGGAGACTGGTTGAATTTGAATGTTGGTAGTGAAAAAATTCATAAGTAACCCAAAGATTTCTAGCCTGAGCAACTGGATGATGTGACACACAGGAAGAGCCATGCAAAAACACAAGAAATTCAGTTTTGAACATGTTGAACTGGAGGTTCCTAGTGTAGGGCAGCCAGGATGACCTGTCTTCTAGGCAACTAGACATATGGGACTAGAGGTGATGGAAGCTAATTGGACTAGGAATATTCTTTTGGTGGTCATGGAATATAGGGGAAAATTGAAGTCACAGGTGTGGATCCGATCACCCGGCAAAACATACAGAAGGGGAAATGTA
Source organism: Physeter macrocephalus (assembly GCF_002837175.3). NCBI lineage: Eukaryota > Metazoa > Chordata > Mammalia > Artiodactyla > Physeteridae > Physeter > Physeter macrocephalus. Next base: position 76,052,391 of record NC_041219.1, on the reverse strand, counting down.
CTCTGCAAGTGTCCGAGGGATGCCAGGAAAGGAGATGGAAGAAGAAGGGTCATAGGGAAGAGGACCAAGAAATGGAAAAGTAGTTTCAAGGAGGAAGGAGTGATCAACAGTATAAAACTACTCAGAGACATTATATAAATAAAGACAGACTGTCTCTTTTGAACTTGGTAACTACCAGTGATCTCAGAAATTCAGTTTCATGATAGTGGTGGGTCAAAAAACAGATTATTGTGGGTTGAAGAGTGAATGGAGGGTGGGGGAAAACAAAAATCAGGATTTGGAGATTATTGAAAGAGATAGAGCAGGGTCAATGAAAGACTGTATTTAAAGGGAGAGAGAAGCATGTTCATAGACTTAGGAGAAAGCCCAGGGGAGTGGGGACGATTGAAGATTCAGGAGAGAGTAGTGATAACCAAGAGTCCCCTCTGTATACCCACATACTTTAAAATGACTCCCAGCCTAAACTGCAGCTTTTTAAAAGTGAAATTAATGTATAGCAAGATCTACCTGGGTGGGGATAGTGTATTTTGTTTTTAAAACCAAAACAAAAATAATTGCGAACTTATGAACCATTTATAGTTCTTTTTTTCCCTCCACAAACTATTCAAGTTAACAGGGGAAAAATAAAGTTTCTAAATAAAGTCTTCCCCTAGGATTGCATTTTTGACTTGCCAAGCCAAATGAACCAAATCTTTTGTTTCACTAGCAATCTTGCTTCCCAAGAAAAATACACCTGCAAGTATCAGGAGCCAGGTTTTCCCCACCCTCAGCCAATTATTTTTTGTCCATAAAGTAATGTTAGATGGCACTTCTACATTGTGCTATGCTATCCTTCAGCCAAGAAGGTTAAGCAAGTATAAGTTAAAGCAATCAAATCACTCTCTTTATTTTGGAGGTGAAGTAACTGCCCCCTCATTTGCTCGCACAGATGCTCAGGCTATGAAGTGATGCTTTAATGTATTCCAGGGATATATAGTTTGAGGACTCTTGACAGTTCTGGCACGGTAGCCTGCAAGTTACCATGTGTTAGTGCTTGTGATAATAGCTATTGTCTGTACCATCTAATTATCTTGTCTGGCCTTCTACAATCAGTCATTCTTCCATAGCCTGATGAGGAGCAAACTCTTCACATTTTATGTGCATCATGGATACACCGATTCCCTAAGTGCAAAACCCAGACACCTTATGTGAAGTTCTGGCATGTAGTCAGGCTTTGTAAAATTCTAAACTCTGGAAACTTTACCCAGTGTATTTTATTTTGGACATTTGGGGGGTTTTTTGGTTTTTATTTTTTTTTTAAAGAACTAAAGAAGGATAGTTCTTGAGATCATTCTGGTTCTAGAAGTTCTCCTACACCTAGATGTGGTTAGTGGGTGATTAGTTTCTCCACTTATTAAAGGGAGAAAGGGGGAGTTAACAGTATTTGAATGCTTACTGTATGCTAGGCACCATGAAAAGTGCACCATTTGCCCTCTTTATTTATTACGATAATCCTGGGAGATATATATACTGAATATATATTCTCCCTATTATGTATCTAGAAATTAAGATATGGTTAAGTGGTTTGTTTCAGATATCACATCTAGTGAAGGGCAGAGATGACAGCTAATTTCGTGTCTGCCTGGCAATTCCTAGTACCCTCTTTTAGGATTATTTTAAGGTATTTCTTGGTTCCACAAGAAACCACAATATTGGATCAATATAGAAGTGGAGAGTAGTAGCGGGAAAGAAACCTCAGTGGGTCTTATTACTCACTGCATGGAGTACAAATGCCGCAAGAAACTCCCTAGATCCTCCTTGATACAATTTTCTACCTTTTTCAGCTCCAGCAAGGTAGATCCTTCACTGACTGTGACATGAGCCATGTACATAGACACATTTGGAATGCCTTCTCCTCTCTCCCTCTAACCAAATCCTTCCTTCCGAACCCAGTTCATACCACTCTTTGCCCATAAAGTCATCTGTGCATGCACAAGCCTTCAATGGACCTTTCCTACGCTGCTCTCCTGTTTCACTTACACAGAGTTCCAGACAGTTTGACTTATTTAAATTAATACTGCTGTATATTTTTACCCAGCTTCTTCTTATTTGCCTTCTTATTGGCCTTGCTGCCTTACTAACCTTTTTTTTTTTCTTTAACATTATCTAGTACTTGACATGAACTGAGGCCTCTAGCAAGGAAGAAAGTGCTCAATAATACTTTTGGATGAGTAGAAGTTCATTTGATTTTATTGAAGCCTGGGATGGAGGAAGGGAGACAGAAGACAATGCAGGGGATAATTTTTTTTTTTTTTTTTTTTCGGTACGCGGGCCTCTCACTGTTGTGGCCTCTCCCGTTGCGGAGCACAGGCTCCGGACGCGCAGGCTCAGCGGCCATGGCGCACGGGCCCAGCCGCTCCGCGGCATGTGGGATCCTCCCGGACCGGGGCACGAACCCGTGTCCCCTGCTTCGGCAGGCGGACTCTCAACCACTGCGCCACCGGGGAAGCCCCAGGGAATAATTTTTAATGTTTGAATTGTGAAACCAAGGCAAGCCCCCATGAGTGTGCCACTTAATGTGGGTACAAACATGCATTTTTGACAAGCTAAGGCTCCCTTGCTCTTGACTACAGGAAACGATTGGGTCTCATCTGCTCCATCACCTGGTGTGGAATCCCAACATAGGCCAAGACATGCACAGCTGTGAACAATGCAGTAGCAGGCAAACACCCCAGAGGAGAGCTTCCTGGATATCATCCACTGGCATCCGGGCCCATTTCCACCCTGTTTTATACCTTCTCTTACATCACAGCGACCAGAAGCCTTAGAAATGCATTTCCCCAGACTCTCTCACCCACAGACTTTTATTACCATTAAGTGGTTACAAACCTTTGAACAGATGTAAGGGCAGTTTTTATACCAGCAATGGGTTCCTGAAGTCTCCTGACCTATGGGTGCAGTAGTATTTTCCTGACACTGCACTAGAGAGACAGGGACGTTAGTGGACCCTCTACAATCTTTGCTCTTTCATCCCTCCCAACAGGTTTCTAAGCACATGTTTCTCTTTATTACATCCCTTTTCAGATTGAAATACCTAGAATGGTTTCCATTTCTTGAGCCTGCACCAGAATCCCAACTCTACCTTCAATGAGAAAGGTTAAAAATGAGAAGCAGTTACAACTAAAGGTATCTGGCTTTTCTAATAAGCCAGATTCTTCTCTCCTTTCCATCTTCATACTGAGTATTTTTCTGTTACCAAGTGCTATGGACTAAATTCCACCCTCTCCCCATTCATATGTTGAAGCCCCAAACCCCAATGTGTTGGTGTTTGAAGAGAAGCCCTTTGAGAGGTAATTAGGATTAGACAAGGTCTTGAGAATGGGGCCCTCATAAGAGGATTAGTTAGTGGCTTTATAATTCGAGGAAGAGACAGAGAGATCTCTCTATTTACCGTGTGAGGACACAGCAAGAAGACAGCTGTCTACAATCCAGGAAGAGAGCTCTCAGTAAGACCCAAATTGGCCAGCACCTTGATCTTGGACTTTCAGCCTCCAGAACTGTAAGAAAAGAAATGTGCCTTGTTTAAGCCGGTCTATGGTATTTTGCTATAGCAGCCTGAGCAGATTAATACAACAAGGATTACAATTTGGAATGTACTAAACCTATTTTCCTTCTCACACTCCATCTCTTCCTATTACAATGGAGCTGCTGACACCGGCACTTTATTACTCCCTAGTTAGATGCTTCCATAGGACATGGGTTTAAGCTACATTGTGACGTGCTTGAGTGACCCCAGAGTCTGACTCAGACTGGTCTGCTAAATCATTTATAGACAGTTAGGAAGACTGCTGGGAACTTGCCCTGACACGGGGAACAACCAAAAACCCACCCTCAAGTGACTGTTATTCTGCCCCATCCTCTGTTTCTTCTAGAACTTAGGCTAAGGGTGAACATCATTCCTGAAGATATTATGGGGAGCAATGACTCCTGTAAATGTCTCCTTTGCTTCTGCAGAAGAAGTACATCACCAAAACTGGAGTGGTATCTCCCGTGCCCTGGAAATGGAGCGAGCTGGGACTCCCAACCTTCCTAGAGAAGAAGAGTTGAGATCAAAACTGTATCTTATTAGAAGGGCCAAAGCCCTGAAATAATCCTATGTTTTTCAACCCAGTCCCCGTCTCTCCACCCCTTTAGACATTCCGCTTAAGGAGAAACACTGCATTGATTTACTTCTTGCCACCATCCTTTAACTTGAAGGATTGAAGTTCCTTCACCCTCATGACCTAAAATTTCTCTGCAGGAGAAAAGTAGAATCTTTCTTTGGAAATATTGGGAAAGCTAATTGGTAGAATGTTGGAACAAAAATCAGGAGTGTTGTACTCATCTGCAGCTCTGAAAATAGAAATCCTTCCTGTTGAGGGTAAGTTTATGGTCATGCCTGGCCCATAACCGGCAGTAAAAATTGAATGAATCAATCAATGGGATGAAGACAAGCTAAAGAAGCAAGGACGCCAGGCTGTATGTACTATGATTCTTTCTGGAAGTAAAAACTATAGCAAACCTGAACAGTTGGATTAGGACTACAAAAATTCTGTTATAGGTGTCTCTATTCCATATTTACTTTAATGATAGTTGTTAGATGCGATAGGACGTAGAATTACTTGGGCAAAACCCAGAACTGTTGAGCAGGCTCAACCGATACACCCCTATGCAGGGTATATTGCTTCATGTGGCTTTGGCCGTCAAACCTTATGCAAGTGAACTGCACTAGATCACAGGTGCACCACTTGACCTCACACTCCTTTTTAATGGAATAGCTTGAGGAGGAGGAGGGTAGGGTTGGGAGCTGGGTGGTGATATATAGGACACATTTTCAGAAATGCTTTTCCAGATAAAAGGGGAGACACTATTCAAAACTCTGGATACGAACTCAGCCTTGCCAGTAGGGGTAGCTGCTGAGCTGCCAAAAGATGACAGGCTAGTAGGTTTTTTCAGGCCTGGTGGGAGCTTCAAGACCTGGTCCAAATTTTCCAGTTTATTTCTAGCCACTCCCCCTAAATGTTTTTATCTTCCAGTCATGCAGAACTACTTATTATTGCTTTACCACACCCACATTTGCTTTTGTTCATGTTTTTCTCTCTCTGCCAGGAATGCTATCGCCTTCCCATTCTTCAAAGCCAGATCAGATATGACCTTCTCTGACCAAGCATCCCAGGACCTCTAGGTGGAAAAAATCCTCCCCTAGACAAGGTGTCCTCTATCTATCTATCTATCTATCTATCTATCTATCTATCTATCTATCTATCTATCTATCTATCTATCTATCTATCTATCTATCTATCTATCTATCTATCTATCTATCTATCTATCTATCTATCATCAATCACTTATACCAGTGTTGCAATTGTTTCTTTACCAATCTATTCTCCAGCTGCAATATGAGGTTTCTGAGGGCAAATCCAAATGATGTTCACCTTTTATCCCAGTGCCTATTATAGTTTCTGCTACGTAGATGCTTCTCTGTACAAGAAAGAGGACACCGTCAATAAATCATATCAGGATTGCTCGGAGTCCGTATTCTAAAAGATACCACAATAGTTTAAGGTTGAAAAGATTTTTATGTTTAACTATCCATCCAGGGAGTAAGAAACGCACTCCCCACTGGACTCCATAGGCAAGCGTATCAGTAAGTGTGAGATGGGTGATTCCTGTTTGAGACAGTGTCCTCACTTTGAGGAGATGCATTGTTTACAGAATAAGACTGGCTAGGGAAATTGAAAGTTAATATTATTAGAAACATATAGAAGAGAAGTGCTTGAGGTGTCCAAGACATGCACAGGACAGACAGTGCATGTGTGTCTGGAGCCAACAGGAATTGTCATCCCAGGCAGAGGAAGCCTGGGCCCGTCTTCTGAGTCATCACTCCAACAAGATAGCTGATCTCACTTGCAGGCTAACTTTCATGTTACTTAAGGAATTATTATTCCCCAATGACTTACTTTCACTACCAGGTAGTTTTAGGAGATGAGAGAGAGAGAGAGGGTAAGGGAGATTTCAAGAATCACAATTCTTGTAACAGGGAAGAATTTCCACATCAAAACCTAGACGTGTTTGTGCCAAGTGTGAAAAGGCATGAAATAGCTAGGCATGAGCTATTCCCCAAAGACTTGTCTTTTACTAGAAAGAACTTTGTAAATGTTAATAGGTACTAAACTAGCTGGAAACGACTTTGCTCTGGGCCCAGAGACATAAAATAATCATCACTTTGTTTGTCTGATTCTAAATGGACTTAGTATTGATTTGCATTATAAGAATTTCAAATTCCCACTACTCTGGGAAAGTAATCCAAACCCACTATGTTTCATTCCTGGTTGTTTCCTGCACATGAAACTTCTCTGAAATTCTGCACCAAATGTGGAGAAGAATACACGTGAGAGAAAGCCTGACTAAATATTGCATCTGTTCCCCTTGCATGGTTCCACGCCAAACACTTGAGGGTGGGTTCCATGTCAGCTGGTTCTCAAGGGTGTGACTGGAGTTCAGCCCACACACAAAGGGAAGAGTTCGGATTAATAATGATCCTGAGAAAGCTTGAGAGAGCAGGTACAGTGTGTACCTGAAGGCTCACCTCTACTACACGGGATTTAGGAACACACGTTAACACTACATTGTATGTTACAAAAACACTGCACTTAGAAGCTTTGAGTGGAGGGGACTTGAGTGGTTAATCTTCCCCCATGCCACAGTTAAACAACGCAAGTCCCAGGTACCTCAGGAGACCTTCTTTGGAACTGTAGTCTTCACAGACGTAATCAAGTTAAAATGAAATCAGAAGAGTGGACCCTAATCCGATAAGACTGTTATCCTCCTAAAAAGGGGGAAATTTGGCCACAGAGACAGACACACTCATAGAGGAAGATGAAGTGAAGACACAGGGAGAATGCTGTCTATCAGCCAAAGAATGTCTGATGCTATGAGAAGCTAGGAGAGAGGCATGGGACAGATTCTTCCTCACAGCCTCAGAAGGAACTAACCCTGCTGATACCTTGACTTTGGACTTCTAAACTCCAGACTGTGAGACAATAACCTTCTGGTATTTGAGCCATCTAGTCTGTGGTACTTTGTTTCAGCAGCCCTAGAAAACAAATGCACTAATCCCAGCACGTCCTTTTATTTCATGTTCTTATAAAATCAAATCTTTTTTTTTTTTTCATGGAAAAATCTTTCCACACCCCCCTGAATTTTCCCACATTTTTCAGGTCAGGGAGACAGATTTGCTGAGGTTACAGGTGGAAGATAAACAGGCTCGGACAAGTGTTATCCTGAAAGATTGGGTGAGCGTCTACCCCACCCACCTCCCCCAGTCAGTCAGTCAGTCACTCCACATCTCATAGCTCTGGGCAACTGTCTGCAAATGACGGGAGACCCAGCCCCAGAGATAAAGGAGGTCTGTTCTCTTACTGTTTATTGTTAAGTCAGAAATTTTCAAAAGTTTTAACCATATGACTCATGCAGTGTGAGGAGACATAAGGGAAGGAAATATTCTGATTTCATTTGTACCACACACACACACACACACACACACACACATCTCCAAACTGATGATGAATGACACAAGAAAAATAGATGAACTTTCCTTTCTAGTGCACCACCTTTGAAATTCAGAGAAAAAGCTTCTGTTACATGCTCTTCAATACCATCAGTTAAAACAAAGGACTTTATAGTTTTAAATCAGTGTCAAATTTAGGGATGACTAAGTTTGATCACTAAAAAGATGAAAAACTATAGCCTATTGACAGAGTAAACTTCTTGATGACAGGAAATCCCTGGTACATAGCAGAGGCTCATCATAGAGTAAAATAGAGACGTCTTTATTACAAATCAGAAGGGTGTGGAGGGGTGAGAGGGCCAATGGGAGAGATGAGATGCACTATGGTCACTGCATCTATATTATAATAATTAAAGGCTACATTATAATGTGTCTCACTGCAAAGGGTTGTTTACAATCATCTTAATACACGTGACCATTTACAGTGAGCTTGCTGAGAAGGCCTCAGGAGAGCACTTGAAAATATTACATGCTGGTATCTGGCAGAAATTTAGTTTTAAACCTTTCAAGTGACTGTACTTGAACTGTCACATTCCGTTCCCCTGCACACCTCAGAATTGCCACAGAACTGGCTTTGATACCTGCAGTTGTTGGTCTCTCCTACCAGTCCACCCAGTGTAACCCTTAAAGTTAACCTAAGGGTCTGAAGCAACTGCTTGGTGCATAACAATTCTGTAGGTGCTACAACAAAAATTAAAGTAAAGAAATAAGTCATTTTTACTGGGAACCTAGTTGTCCCTGGTGTATTCTCCTAGGAAGAGCTGACCTAGTGGTCTATTCGAAAGCTTCCTATGTCTCGACGTCATCGCTGCGGCACCATCTTTTTTCTTAGTTTTCATCTTTTTCTTTCTCAGAAGAACACGATGGTTAAGAGCACAGACGTTGGAGTCTGAATGCCCAAATTCAAATCCAAGCTCTGCCACTTGTTACTCCCCGGAAAAGTCATTTAATGTCTCTACACTGTATTTCCTTGTGCGTTAAATAAGGCATAATAACAATACCAAGACGTGAGGTTGTTATAAGTGTTGAATGTGTTAATATACATAAAGTGCTTAGAACATTTTCCTCTAAATAGTATACACTATGTAAGCATTTGCAATAGGTATTACTCTACTGGGTTACTAGATAACGTACAAAGGGTGTGAGGAGGAGATCAGTAATGCAGAGATTTTGAAGTCTTCCCATCATCAATCAAAAGGAAAAGGAAATTGACAGAAGCTGACACATCTATTTTCACACTGGAGACTTCTGAAAGGGAGGTGTTTTGTAGCAAAGCACACTGGTCTTTACCAAGGAGAGACGGGCAGAGTATTTGCATTATTTTAAATAGCAGGCTCTTGCTGAATTCATTCTACAGCTCAGCACTTGGGGCAGATGGTAACAGCCACATGCTTGTCGATTTTCCCACTCTTTCCACACTCGCAGACTCACAACCACTTTCGGTGCCCGTGGTTTAACCTCTGTTTCTCTAACTCCTGTTTATGAGTCAAGTGGTTTCATGTCATCAGATTGATGGGGGAAGTGTGAACCGGGGATAAGGATGTGGAAGCAGTTTCTACACTGGGCAGGACCACAGTGTGCCAACGCTAAAGAGGAAAAGAGAATTCAGGGCCTTCGTGCTTTGAAAGCTTGAATGCAATCAAAGTAGTTATCTGAGTATTTAAAAGGCATTATTTATTGGAGTATAAATAAGGGTCTCAGTGTTGAAGGAGGTGATGATGGCAGCCGAGCAGGGTGAGACGGGGGTCAGAGACAGGCAACCAGATTCTCGATAATCTCTCTCTCTTTCTGCTTGGAAAGGACAGAGGTCAAAGTTCACCAATGATGGCAGCATCCTGTCTAGTCATGACAAAACTCAGTAATGGGGGCAGCGAGGATGCCGTGAGTGCTACAAAGCTGTGTGTTTCAGCTGGCACGCTTATGCAACAATTTGCTGATGAAAGCAGCTAGGAAAAAAACCCTATTCCTTATTCTTTGCTCCTGCTTGACCCCAGCAATATCAAGTCTCAGAATTCCATGGAATCATAGCTGGTCAGAACTCCCAAAGCCCTCAGAGATTTCCCCCCATGCCCACCTAATTTTAGAGATGAAGAAACAAAGTTTAAAGAGGTTAAGTGACTAATCACCAGGCTAGTGAAAGAGCTGGGACTGGAATCTAGTTTTTCTGGCTCTTAAAGGGGAGGGGGAGGTCTCTCACCCTTTCCACTGTCCCATTCACACCTTGCTAAATTCTGGTGGGCATCTGTTGCAGAATTCTTGGAAGAATAAAATATTTTTAATCTCGAAATTACCCACAAATAGTTGGCAGCAGTTCCAGGGTCAAAGACACAGTTTCTCCCAGGGATGTCTTTTTCATCATCCCTATTACTTGTGTTATTACTAAAGAAAATTGACCAAACTTTCTTTGTCGAGAGCACCGAAGAAAAAGACAGTACTGAGGGGAAGGGTAGTTTAGGGGAAACCTCCACTTAGAAAATGTTGCTTAACCTCCCTAAGTATTCTCAACATTTAACTAAAATAATTAACAGATCTTTCAAAATGCAATCTAGCGTTGATACAGCTAAAAAATGACTTCCCTATAATTCCGTCTTATTCCTAACCTAGCACTATTTCTCTTTTTGCTGAATAAGTCTAATTTTTCTTTCCATTTTCTTTTACAGACCATGGTTTCTAGAATGCCCATCATTTTAAGTAGTTTCCATTGTAACCTCTCCAGTATATCCACATCCTTCTTTAATTGTATTACTCCTAACCAGACATAAAATTCCACTTAAAGAGTTCCCAGGAAGGAAGTGAGATGGTAAGAATATAGTAGTTATTCATGTACATTACATAACATACAAATACAAATAAAATACATTTAACAATTTCCTGTTTATGAGGTGGGAATGTGTGGACTTCAGTACTGAATTGATTCTATAGTTTTTCCCCTCACAGCTCAAATATGGTTAATTCATTTTTTCAATTCACTCACTAATATCTTAATTCCAAAATAATTTAAGAGAACTTCATAATGGAAATAACATTTGAAAAAAAGGATTCAAAATTCAACAGATGGAAGATGGAGATAATTATTTTCAAATCTTAGATAATAATACAATTAAACATAAAATTTAGCTTTGAATTTCCTGAAAGCAAGGCATAAAGAGAAATTTTCTATTTTAAGTTATTTTAAAGAGTACTTTGCTCCAGAAGAACAAACAAGATTAAAGTGTCTTGCTCATAGCTTTTTGCTTGAACTTCTCAGCCAGTGATCCAACACTTCACTTACCACTTTGAAGAGGTAAGTTTTTCCTCTTCAAAGGCCATAGCTTTTCTTATAAGGCTTCCCCTTTTCTTATAACATAGTTTTTGCTTGATTAATGCTTGTTGAATGAATGAATGTTACTTTCTCCTATTTCCCAGAAATCTTTCATTCAGTCCTAAAATATCAACTAACCACATTAACGTTTGTACTCTTTAGATTTCTTATAACTGAATGTTAGACATTCTTGGTTCATCAAGTGGGTTTTGTCTATATTTATGTATTTTAAAGTTTTATTTTTTAAAGGGATTGATAAAGATACTTGCTTTGGGTGGTTTATCTGCAGGTTGTGGGTAACCCTAACCTGATTCACACCACATCTTCTGTAGTAGGTAAGGATGGGGATGGAGTCGAATGAGGCCAATGATATAATTCCAGAGCTGAGGTGATGGCAATGGTCTTGCATATTATTTGGTCATTAAAAAATATCCTGATGTTTAATGGCTTTGTTTTTTAGGTCAAATCAATATACCCTATATCAAAAGCTTTGCTATCGAAAGAGCTTCTTTAAACATGCTTGATAGTCCTAATATGAAGAAACACTTAAAATCAGCATGTTCAATTTATATAACGTATTAAAATCTCATTTTACTTTCATTATAAGTTGATCCCAAGTCTCCTAACAAGTCTTCTGCTCCTCTAATCCATATAACAAAAATAATTTAAATGTTATAAAAGTGATACCTAAAAAGACATAGCATACTCAAAAGCAAAATAAACCTTTAGTAAACTAGAAACAGAATTGACATGCAAATCGGTAAGCATGATGGAAATTGCAGTCCTGCTGGTTTCCATGCCAAACAGTGGTCATGGTAACCAAGTCTTGCCTCCTCAGGGGAAACCCATCCTAAAAGGTCTCCATGCAAGGTACAGGACCAGATCCAGCATTACTGCTTGAAATCAATACCTGGAGAGAGGCTCCCCTATATATCAAGGTAGGTTTTAAAAATAGCTATCAGGAGGGGACCCTCAAGATGGTGGAGGAGTAAGACGTGGAGATCACTTTCCACCCCAGAAATACATCAGAAATACATCTACACGTGGAACAATTCCCACAGAATACCTACTGAATGCAGGCAGAAGACCTCAGACTTCCCAAAGGCAAGAAACTCCTCATGTACCTTGGTAGGGCAAAAGAAAAAACAGAGACGAAAGAATAGGGACGGGACCTGCACCAGTGGGAGGGAGCTGGAAGAAGGAAAAGTTTCCACACACTAGGAAGCCCCTTCACTGGCAGAGACGGGGGTTGGCTTGGCGGAGCGGGGAAGCTTCGGAGCCACGGAGGAGAGCTCAGCAACAGGGGAGCAGAGGGCAAAGCGGAGAGATTCCCGTACAGAGGATCGGTGCCCACCAGCACTCACCAGCCTGACAGGTTTGTCTGCTCACCCACTGGGGCAGGTAGGGGCTGGGAGCTGAGGAACTGGCTTCGGAGATCAGACCCCAGGGAGAGGACCGGGGTTGGCTGCGTGAACACAGCCTGAGGGGGGTTAGTGCACCACAGCTAGCTGGGAGGGAGTCCGGGAAAAAATATGGACCTGCCCAAGAGGCAAGAGACCATTTGTCCAGAGTGCGCGAGGAGAGGGGAATCAGAGCACCTCATAAACAAGCTCCAGAGACAGGTGCGAGCCACGGCTATCAGTATGGACACCAGAAACGGGCATGAAATGCTAAGGCTGCTGCTGCAGCCAGCAAGAAGCCTGTGTGCAACCACAGGTCACTATCCTCACCTCCCCTTCTGGGAGCCTGTGCAGCCTGCCACTGCCAGGGTCCCGTGATTCAGGGACAACTTCCCCGGGAGAATACACAGAGTGCCTCAGGCTGTTGCAATGTCACGCCGGCCTCTGTCACCACAAGCTTGCCCCGCATTCCATACCCCTCCCTCTCCCTGGCTTGAGTGAGCCAGAGCCCCCCAGTCAACTGCTACTTTAACCCTGTCCTGTCTGGGTGGGGAACAGACCCTCTCAGGCGACCTACACACAGCGGCGGGGCCATATCCAAAGCTGAACCCCAGGAGCTGTGCAAACAAAGAAGAGAAAGGGAAATTTCTCTGTGCAGCGTCAGGAGCAGCTGATTAAATCTCCACAATCAACTTGATGTACCCTGCATCTGTGGAATACCTGAATAGACAACGAATCATCCCAAAATTGAGGCAGTGGACTTTGGGAGCAACTGTAGACTTGGGGTTTGCTTTCTGTATCTAATTGGTTTTTGGTTT
>NC_041219.1:76036113-76038883 GCF_002837175.3 Physeter macrocephalus | reverse complement strand
CGGCATGTGGGATCCTCCCGGACCGGGGCACGAACCCGCGTCCCCTGCATCGGCAGGCGGACTCTCAACCACTGCGCCACCAGGGAAGCCCTAGAAGGCTCTGTTTTGAGTCCTGATAGATTTTATTCACAAGAACGCTATTCAAGGTTCTGTGGAGTCTGACTTTGGCCTGTGACGACTTCTGGCTGCTTGAGAGCAAGACGTGGAAAATGACGTGTGTCCGTCCTTCTGGCAATGGGGCTGCTCACAGATGATGCAAGCTGCCATACATAGATTTTCTGTTGCCTTTGGTTTTATGACTTTAAAAGGCAGAAGATATTGTTATACTGTATTGTACTTTCAGACCACCTGTGCAATGTTGAACGGCACCAAGACACATTTACAGCGTTACTATTTTAGGAGAGTCCGTCTGCATCGGCAGACGGACTCTCAACCACTGCGCCACCAGGGAAACCCTGTTTTTGGTTTTAATGTTTATCTTAGTTTACTATTCAGAGCTTATTATCATTGGCAGATTTGTTTATTCATTTGGTTGCTCTCTTCCTTTTTTAAAATATATATATATTTTTTCCCTTTTCACTTTTTGTGAGTGTGTATGTGTATGCTTCTTTGTGTGATTTTGTCTGTATAGCTTTGCTTTTACCATTTGTCCTAGGGTTCTGTCTGTCCTTTTTTGTTTGTTTGTATAGTCTTTAGTGCTTGTTATCTTTGGTGGATTTGTTTTTTGGTTTGGTTGCTCTCTTCTTTCTTTCTTTCTTTTTCTTATTACTTTTATATCTTTTATTTTTAATAATATATTTTTAATTTTTATTTATTTATTTATTTATTGTGCGGTACGCTGCCCTCTCACTGTTGTGGCCTCTCCCATTGAGGAAAACAGGCTCTGGACACGCAGGCTCAGCGGCCATGGCTCACGGGCCCAGCCGCCCCACGGCACGTGGGATCCTGCCAGACTGGGGCATGAACCCACGTCCCCTGCATCAACAGGCGGACTCTCAACCACTGTGCCACCAGGGAAGCCCAGACCTAGAAGAACTAAAGAGCAAACAATGATGAACAACACCATAAATGAAATTAAAAATTCTCTACAAGGAATCAATAGCAGAATAACTAAGCAGAAGAACGGATATGTGACCTGGAAGATAAAATAGCAGACATAACTACAGCAGAGCAGAATAAAGAAAAAAGAATGAAAAGAATTGAGGACGGTCTCAGAGACCTCTGGGACAAAATTAAATGCACCAACTCGAATTATAGGAGTCTCAAAAGAAGAAGAGAAAAAGAAAGGGACTGAGAAAATATTTGAAGAGAGTATAGTTGAAAAGTTCCCTAATATGGGAAAGGAAATAGTCAAGTCTAGGAAGCACAGAGAGTCGCACACAGGATAAATCCAAGGAGAAAAACGCTAAGGCACATATTAATCAAACTACCAAAAATTAAATACAAAGAAAAACATTAAAAGTGGCAAGGGAAACGTAACAAATAACATAAAAGGGAATCCCCATAAGGTTAACGGCTGATCTTTCAGCAGAAACTCTGCAAGCCAGAAGGGAGTGGCAGGACATATATAAGTGATGAAAGGGAAAAACCTATAACCAAGATTACTCTACCCAGCAAGGACCTCATTCAGATTCAACGGAGAAATTAAAACCTTTACAGACAAGCAAAAGCTAAAAGAATTCAGCACCACCAAACCAGCTTTACAACAAATGCTAAAGGAACTTCTCTAAGCAGGAAACACATGAGACGGAAAAGACCTACAATAACAAACTGAAAACAACTAAGAAAATGGTAATTGGAACATACACATCTATAATTACCTAAAATGTAAATGGATTAAATGCTCCAACCAAAAGACATAGATTGGCTGAATGGATACAAAAACAAGACCCGTATATATGCTGTATACAAGAGACCCACTTCAGACCTAGGGACACATACAGACTGAAAGTGAGGGGATGGAAAAAGATATTCCATGCAAATGGAAATCAAAAGAAAGCTTGAGTAGCAATTCTCATATCAGACAAAATAGACTTTAAATAAAGACTATTACAAGCGACAGTGAAGGACACTACATAATGATCAAGGGATAAATCCAAGAAGAAGACATAAAAATTGTAAATATTTATGCACCCAATATAGGAGCACCTCAATATATACTGCAAATGCTAACAGTCATAAAAGGGGAAATTGACAGTAACACAGTAATTGTAGGGGACATAAACACCACACTTTCACCAACGGACAGATCATCCAAAATGAATATAAACAAGGAAACACAAACTTTAAATGATACATTAAACAGGATGGACTTAATTGATATTTAAAGACATTGCATCCCAAAACAACAGAACACACTTTATTCTCAAGTGCTCATGGAACATTCTCCTACCTCAAGAAACAAGAAACTTCTCAAATAAACAATCTAACCTTACACCTAAAGCAATTAGAGAAAGAAGAACAAAAACACCCAAAGTTATCCGAAGGAAAGCTATCATAAAGATCCAATGAGAAAGAAATGAAAAAGACAAGAAGGGAACGATAACAAAGATCAATAAAACGAAAGCTGGTTCTTTGAGAAGATAAACAAAATTGATAAACCATTAGCCAGACTCATCAAGAAAAAGAGGGAGAAGACTCAAATCAATAGAATTAGAAATGAAAAATAAGAAATAACAATTAACACTGCAGAAATACGAAGGATCATGAGAGATTACTACAAGCAAATACATGCCAATAAAATGGACAACCTGGAAGAAATGGACAAATT
>NC_041219.1:76024418-76036085 GCF_002837175.3 Physeter macrocephalus | reverse complement strand
ATTAAAATCTCGTCCTTTGAGAAGATAAACAAAATTGATAAACCATTAGCCAGACTCATCAAGAAAAAGAGGGAGAAGACTCAAATCAATAGAATTAGAAATGAAAAAGAAGAAATAACAACTAACACTGCAGAAATACGAAGGATCATGAGAGATTACTACAAGCAAATATATGCCAATAAAACGGACAGCCTGGAAGAAATGGACAAATTCTTAGAAAAGCACAACCTTCCGAGACTGAACCAGGAAGAAATAGAAAATATAAACAGACCATCCAAAGCACTGAAATTGAAACTCAAATTAATTAAAAATCTTCCAACAAACAAAAGCCCAGGATCAGAGATGGCTTCACAGGCAAATTCTATCAAACATTTAGAGAAGAGCTAACACCTATCTTCCTCAAACTCTTCCAAAATATAGCAGAGGGAGGAACACTGTCAAACTCATTCTACGAGGCCAACATCACCCTGATACCAAAACCAGACAAAGATGCCACAGAAAAAGAAAACTACAGGCCAATATCACTGATGAACATAGATGCAAAAATCCTCAATAAAATGCTAGCAAACAGAATCCAACAGCACATTAAGAGGATCATACACTATGATAAAGTGGGGTTTATTCCAGGAATGCAAGGATTCTTCAATATACACAAATCAATCAGTGTGATAAACTATATTAACAAATTGAAGGAGAAAACCATATGATCATCTCAATAGATGCAGAAAAATCTTTTGACAAAATTCAACACCCATTTATGATAAAATTCCTCCAGAAACTAGGCATAGAGGGAACTTACCTCAACATAGTAAAGGCCATATATGACAAACCCACAGCCAACATCATTCTCAATGGTGAAAAACTGCAATCATTTCCACTAAGATCAGGAACAAGACAAGGCTGCCCACTCTCACCACTATTATTCAACATAGTTTTGGAAGAGTTAGCCACAGCAATCAGAGAAGAAAAAGAAATAAAAGGAATACAAATTGGAAAAGAAGAAGTAAACCGTCACTGTTTGAAGATGACATGATACTATAAAGAGAGAATCCCAAAGAGGCTACCAGAAAACTACTAGAGCTAATCAATGAATTTGTTAAGGTAACAGGATTCAAAATTAATGCACAGAAATCTCTTGCATTCCTATACACTAATGATGAAAAATCTGAGAGAGAAATTAAGGCAACACTCCTATTTACCATTGCAACAAAAAGCATAAAATACCTAGGAATAAACCTACCTAAGGAGAAAAAAGACCTGTATGCAGAAAACTACAAGACACTGATGAAAGAAATTAAAGACGATACAAACAAATGGAGAGATATACGATGTTCTTGGATTGGTAGAACCAACATTGTGAAAATAACTATACTATCCAAAGCAATCTACAGATTCAATGTAATCCCTATCAAACTACCCATGGTATTTTTCACAGAACTAGAACAAAAAAATTCACAATTTGTATGGAAACACAAAAGTCCACTGAATAGCCAAAACAATCTTGAGAAAGAAAAACGGACCTGGAGGAATCAGGCTTCCTGACTTCAGACTATACTACAAAGCTCCAGTAATCAAGACAGTATGGTACTGGCACAAAACCAGGAATATAGACCAATGGAACAGGATAGAAAGCCCAGAGATAAACCCACATACATATGGTTGCCTTATCTTTGATAAAGGAGGCGAAAATATACAATGGAGAAAAGACAGCCTCTTCAATAGGTGGTGCTGGGAAAACTGGACAGCTACATGTAAGAGAATGAAATTAAACCACTACTTAACACCATACACAAAAATAAACGCAAAATGGATCAAAGACCTAAATGTAAGGCCAGACACTATAAAACTCTTAGAGGAAAACAAGGGCAGAACACTGTGTGACATAAATCACAGGAAGATCCTTTTTGACCCACCTCCTAGAGAAATGGAAATAAAAACAAAAATAAACAAATGGGACCTAATGAAACTTAAAAGCTTTTGCATAGCAGAGGAAACCATAAACAAGACCAAAAGACAACCTTCTGAATGGGAGAAAATTTTGCAATTGAAGCAACTGACAGAGAATTAATCTCTGAAATATACAAGCAGCTTATGAAGCTCAATATCAAAAAACCAAACAACCCAAGCCAAAAATGTGCAGAAGACCTAAATAGATATTTCTCCAAAGAAGATATACAGATTGCCAACAAACACATGAAAGGGTGCTCAACATCACTAATCATTAGAGAAATGCAAATCAAAACTACAATGAGGTATCACCTCACACTAGTCAGAATGGCCATCATCAAAAAATCTACAAACAATAAATGCTGGAGAGGGTGTGGAGAAAAGCGAACCCTCTTGCACTGTTGGTGGGAATGTAAATTGATACAGCCACTATGGAGAACAGTATGGAGGTTCCTCAAAAAACTAAAAATAGAACTACCATATGACCCAGCAATCCCACTACTGGGCATATACCCTGAGGAAACCATAATTCAAAGAGTCATGTACCACAGTGTTCATTCCATCTCTATTTGCAATAGTCAGAACATGGAAGCAACCTAATTGTCCATTGACAGATGAATGGATAAAGAAGATGTGGCACATATAAAAATGGAATATTACTCAGCCATAAGAAGAAACGAAATTGAGTTATTTGTAGTGAGGTGGATGTCCCTAGAGACTGTCATACAGAGTGAAGTAAGTCAGAAAGAGAAAAACAAATACCATATGCTAACACATATATACGGAATCTAAAGAAAAAACAAAAGGTTCTGAAGAACCTGGGGCAGGACAGGAATAAAGACACAGACGTAGAGAATGGACTCGACGACACAGGATGAGGAAGGGTAAGCTGGGACGAAGTGAGAGAGTAAGTAGCATTGACATATATACACTACCAAATGTAAAATAGATAGCTAGTGGGAAGCAGCCACATAGCACAGGGAGATCAGCTCGGTGCTTTGTGACCAGCTAGAGAGATGGGATATGGAGGGTGGGAGGGAGATGCATGAGGGAGGGGATATGGGGATATATGTATATGTATAGTTGATTCACTTTGCTATAAAGCAGAAACTAATACACCATTGTAAAGCAATTATACTCCAATAAAGATGTTAAAAAAAAAAGGAAAAAGAAAAGATGAAAAAATTTTTTCTCATTGAAAATGATTCTGCAAATCCAAAATCTAACAGTAATAAAATCAATGAGAGAATGGAGGGAGTCAGCAAAGAGATAATGACTAAGAATTATTATGCATTGAAGAAACATGAGTTTTTTTTTAATTGAAGTATAGTTGATTTGTAATATTATATTAGTTTTAAGTGTACAGCATGGTAATTCAGCATTTTTATAGGTTATACTCCATTAAAAGTTATTACAAATTAGCGCCTATAAATCCCTGTGCTGTACAATAAATCTTTGTTGCTTATTTATTTTATACATATTAATTTTTATCTCTTAATCCCATACTCCTATCTAACCCCTCCTCCCTTCCCTCTCCCCACTGGTAACCACAGGTTTGTTTTCTCTATCTGTGAGTGTTTCTGTTTTGCATATACATTCATTTGTTTTTTATTTTAGATTCCACATGTAAAGGATAGCATATAGTATTTGTCTTTCTCTTTTTTGCTTATTTCACTAAGCATAATATTTTCTAGGTTTATCCATGCTGCTGCAAATGGTAGAATTTCATTCTTTTTTACGGCTGGGTAATTGAAAGAGCATTCCAAGTACTGAGAGGAAATATTTAAAACAAACGAACCCATAGCAGCACACCTTTTTGTGAAATTAAGGAATACAAAGAATAAAGAACACTGTAAAAACCTATCAGAGAGGAGACATTGACAAAAGAAGAAAAACTGAGAAAACTTAGGGCACTTTCCTTGAAAAGTCTTAAAAAAAGACTGAAAAAAAAAGTGATCAAATCAAGAAATTAGAGAGAAAAATACAATACACCTAAAAAAACTAGATGGAAGGAAATGATAAAGATAAAGGCAGACATCAGATTAATTAGAAAACAAAGACACAGTAATAAGATCAATAAAAATCAACAGGTGGTTATTTGAATACTGATGAGTTAGGCAAAACTTAGTAAGGCTGATTAAAAAGGAAACAAATCATAAGTAAGCAATACTAGGATCATAAAGGGATAACTAAAGATAAGTTGGCAAGGTCAAAAAATTTACAGCACAGTTTATATGAGTACCATTGAATTAATCATTAAATAAATTGAACTGATCATCACTAGCCTTCCACAAGAAACAATAGGCTCACATAGTTTTACAGGTGAATTTTCACAAACTATCTTGAGATAAATAATTTTATCCTGTACAAACTTTTCCAAGTACAGAAAGAGGTAAGAGATGCATACAGCATTTTATATACTAGTATAATTTTGATACCAAAACTAGACAAGGGAAATACAAGAAGATACAAGAAAATAAAATTATAGATCTATTTCACTATACCTGTAAAAATCCTAACTAAAATATTACTAAGTAGAATTCATCAGTGAATATTAAAAACATTGTATCACATCCAAATAGCATTACTCTCAGCAATCAAAGGATAGTCCAACATTAACAAATTATTAATGTAATAAATCACAATTAGAAATTAAAAGAGAAAAACATGTTTCTTTCAATAAATGCAAACATTTGATAGTTCAATGTACATGTGTGATACAGAACTTAGTGTAGAAAGGAACTCTCTTAGTATAGAAAGGATGAAGTTATCCATTAAAGAATTGCAATAACAACTAAATTTAATGGTGAAATTTTAGAAGCTTTTCCTACAAAGTTAGCTATAAAGTGGAATTCTCTATGTTGCCACTTGTATTCAACATTCCACTGCAGTTTCTATCTAATGCAGGAAGACAAGACGTGGTATAAAATGAGTAAAAATCAGAAATGAAAGGTCAAATCATCTTTATTTGTAACTAATATGATTGTCTATGTGGTACAACCAAGAAAACCTGCCAGCAGATTTTTAGGAACTAAGAGAATTCCACATTACTACTCATTAAAAGATAAATGCAAAAAAATCATTATTCAAAAATGCAATTGAAAAATAATTTCCATTCACGGTTGCAACAACAACTTAAGGTATCTAAAAATAAATAACAAGAGGCATACAACATCTTTATAAGGAAAATTACAAAACACTACTGAAAAAAGTAAAAAGAAATGAAGGAGTAGACATGTAATATTTTCATGGTAAAATTCATGATTGCAAAGATGTAATTTTGACAATTTTAATAAAGAACAGTGTGAGAGAATTGCCTTATCTAAAGTCAACACTTTGTGTAAAGCAATAATATGATAACCTACCCTTGCAGGACATCTGGTCCTGCCCAAAACATCCATAGACAGTTGGTCCATAAGAGGTTTGGTCCCCTCCAAAAGGTCCTTGATATTTGGTTCCCTCCAAAAGGTCCTTGATATTTGGTTCTGTCCAAAACCAGCTGTCCTTGAGCAAATATGCTCAGGGACATTCTGGATAGGACTAAACTGAAAGGATCTTTTGGCATGGACCAAAAGTCTTATGGACATTTTGGACAGAACCAAATGGCTGCTAACCTAAGCTGCCAGGGAACTGACAAATAGACAATTGGATCCGAATAAAAATCCTAAAAAGAGACTCACACATAAAAAAATGATTTTGAAAAAAAGAAAAAATAGTGCTCCAATGTCCTAAATCCCAGATCCTGTATAATATGATTGCAATGCCAAAATTCATGGTTTCACATACAGGAAAAGTTTAACTTCTTTTTGAAACCTCAGAGAAATAATGGCATCTTTTAGTCTGCCTCAAGCTTGCCTCTCTGAATTCTTTTGACTCTGCTAAGTACCTCTCCTGCTTGACACTTTCTCTTCTTTTACTACCATGACACTATACTTCCTGGCCCTAGTTCCTTCTTGATATGTTTACTGGCTACTTTCATCATTTACCTCCTTAAATAAGTGTTTATCAGGATTCTAACTTCAGGAACCTTCTTTCCTTTGACTAAGTTCTTTAATCCTAGAGCTTCAGCACCTCATTGTCAATGGCTCTCAAGTTTCTTTGCTTTCAGTAAAACTGAGGCAGAATTAATCAAGTTATTAGCAGATGGTTATTAAAAAGTATATCTGTGATATATCACCATGTGATATTTGGCATTAAACTCAGGAGTTCAAAGCAAGTGATGCTGCTGTAATAGAAGTCTTTCATTTGCTTTTTTATGAGAACAAGTTTTCTCAGCACTTACAGCTATAACAATAAAAAGAAAGGAATAGAAGAGATGCTGAACACTGCTCATTTTAACAGTAAATAATAATAGCACACATAAACTTACTGGAAAAACAAAAAGCCCTATCCATCTCAAATAGAAATGTGTTTCCAATACAATTTTAACATTTAAATTTTTTTCCAAAATTTATAATATATTTATAGTTTGATCAATTTTGTAATAAAAGTAATTATAGTAACTCAATCCAAAAGAAAGCACTTGGAATTTAAAATCTTATGTCAAAGTAAATTTTAAAAAATAGATTTATGTACTTTTTTTGGTTGCAAAGAAATATGATAGGGTGAGAAATAAAATGATATTAAGTCTAAAAACATTACATTAGAAAACAAATACTGTGAGAAAAGTGGAATAGAAATATAAATTCAAGGATAGAAAATTTCCACTACTGGAAAGCTGCTTGTTCATTTGAAAAGAGAGAAAACTTAATGGATGATAGTGTTTATCAACAAACTATGCTTTTTAGATTCCATTTGATTAATTTAAACATCATCTAAAACATCGATGTTAAAAAGTATCATAAATTACATGCTTGGAAACTATTTAAACTTACGTTGAAATTTTTTAGATGTCAACTTGAAAGTGTGTCAGAGGGTACATGGTTTTTCCAAATATTTTTAGGGAGAGATGAGAAAAATGGTTTGAGAACCACTGCTTTACCTCACAGGCCCAATTTACTACTGGTGTCCCTAGTCTTTCACTGCAGCCTTGGTAGTTTTAAATCTACATCATAAAATCTTGTTAAATTAAAAATTTAAATTACTTTCACTGTAGATTTAAATTGTTCTCTTTAAGCCAAGAGAAATATGGACATCACATATTTTCTGCGATTAATTCTAGCTTTCCATATTTTATTCCCCTTTTATGTGAATATTCATATTTAAAATTGCAAGATGGCAAATTCATAGAAAATAAGTATCTCCATCAAAGCACACACACCCTTTTAAGCTCTGTCTATTTGATGATTCATAATGAGCATATGCTTGTCCATCAGCTACGATATTCTGGCTTCTGGTTTCTACAGCCTCAACTAGCTTGTCAAGGATGAGTGCAAATGTGGCTCCTCCATGAAGCCTTTTCCTGTGCTCTCAGGCAGAGTTAATCATTTTTTCTAAGGAACTTCCATAGTATATGATCCCCTCATCCATCATGCTCAGGTCTAGAGCAGATATACAGTTGATCAAATTCACTTCAGTTGTGAGTTCAAAGTCAATGGGAAACCTAATTCCAGCAGGCCCTGGAATTGTCACGTCAGACAACTTTTCCCATTGTGATCATGTCTAGAGAGGAGTTCAAGTGAAGAGAAAACAGTAATAAGGCAAAAGGAATAGGAACTGAACAAAGTAAAGGGTCAGTCATTTCCATCGAGAGAAATCCCACAGATGATGGAGAGACCATTAGCATACTTCATCTCGTAAAGCCGTGTTTGTTTACTCAGACCTGGCAGCTTTGCATCTTTGGTGAAGCCTAGTTTAGAGACGCAAAGCCGTAGAGAAACTTTCCATCTTGTTACATATCCCATCATAAGACTGACATCTTCTGTTCTGTTTGCTATGGGCTGGTGGGTGGCTTTAATTTGGTTTTCCCTCGAGTCCCAAAGTCCCAACCTTTGCCAAATCAAGAAGCAGGCAGGGAGGGGATGAAGGGGGAAAAATTCATATGCACTTGAATTCACCAAGTGATCTCAGAAGTAACTTAACACTGGTTCAGGTTGTCCATGTCTTACAAATCAGTTTCATTCTGTGGATTGTTTACACACCACTTCTCGTGTGTCTCTAATAAATTAAAATCTGCTGAAATGGTAAAACACACTGAAGATATAGTGAATGGTCTCCAGGCTACACAGAGAGGCCATTATTCTAAGAGGAAGTAGGAAAAGCAATCATAAAATTTTGAAAAATTATGCAATAACTTTGTACTTATTGCCCATCTGTATTCATTACAATGATCTACTTCATAGACATATAAATAGAATGCGAAAGTAACAGATCTGCAGTGTGCTCTAGACATGGCTCTCAACTGCAGTCAAAGAAATTCAATTAGAGCCTTTAATAAAGAAAATTTCAAAAACGCCAAGCATTTGTCTGTATATCTCTTTATGCTGTTCTGAAGTTACTTAACTTCCTTCCCGTCTTTCCCTTTCTCTTCTCAAAAAGTCTCTTTTGTAGAGAGACAAGAAGGCGAGTTAGATCGGGTTTACTGGGGACATGGGTGCATTTGTGGCATCATTCTCAAACTGCTTTGAACTCTCTACATCACATCTTCCGTAAGCACTTAGTTGAGCTGTAGCAGGACGACATCATACTGAATATTCTCTAAAGAAAAGGACCACACAGATAAGACCATAAAATTGCCAAGGACTCTGAACAGGTTTTACAACCAGCACACTGATCAAAAGGGCTTAACCAAGATGGGTTTTAATCATATTTGGGCATTGGAGAGTTCTCAGGTTCAAAGGAATGGTTCTGTGTTTTGTTTAGTTTTGGCAAAGCTCTCTTTTCTTCAATAATCTTAGAAAAACAAAGCCGAAAGAGTGAGGCCATACTCAATTTTGTTTCAATGTTCATGCAAAATATACCACCTTGAGGAGGGCTTTTTCTTACAATTAAATCTGCATATTTTAGAGCATATTTTGAAGTGGACCATGCTTATTTGAACACTTACCCTTTTGAATGTAAACCACTTTAAATTGTGCTGGGAATCATACGAATTGATCGTTGTGAAAAAAAACATGTTCTGTGTCTTTTATTTTTTCAAAGCTCAGTGTCAAAATATTTAGCATCACTGTTGTTTTAAATTCAAAATACAAAAGTAATAGCTATAATGTGAAGCAAAACTGTGGCTGAGAGCAAGATGGGAAACTGACCACCTTTCCAACCCAGGAGCCAACATGTGAAGGAAGATGTTAGACTAACTCAGACTCATTCAATACACAACTGTGTCATTGTTGCCCTCCCCCACTTTTACCTTCTCTTTCTCTTCCTTCTCCTTCCTCTCATTCCTCATTTCCTTCTCCTCTTCCTCCCTCTCCTTTCCCCCTTGTATTTGCCCATCAGCAAACTTTGGAAAGTTTGCCTGATTCCCTGGCACAGTGGGTGTAGGATGATTTGCTATAGAAAGATAGTTTCCCTCTGACAACTTACAGAGGTGCCGGTCTCTTGGAACAATATCCCATTGAGAACTTTCAAGATTTTGTCAAATCTTTATAAAGGAGAAAAGAAAGGGAAGAACAAATCTCTATCTGTTTTTCAAATACCACATTTTCTTTTTTTTTGCAGAAAAATAAAAAATGAATATACATAAATAGTGAAAATATGTTAGCCAGTTGGAGTTGCAAGAACATTATGCAGTACATCACTTAATCACATAAACCACAATGCAGGGGAAAAAACCTTACCCAAATATGCTATTTAATAATCACTGAGGGTCAGAAAGAACCCACAAGCATCCCAGAATCTGTGTCCTTAGCTTACCTCCGATTTGGAAGCGGGTGGAGAGATAATGGGAGACGAAGCACAGTATGTGTTCCTAATTGCTGTTTACACGTCTCCGTACAGCATCTAGCTATGAAGCCAGTTAAGGAAGGAGTTGCAGTCTGGACCCTTTTCCTCATTTGAAAGACTTGTAGTAGCCCCTGAATGGCTGTTGTTGTTGTTGGTTTTTTTTTAACTTGGTTTTGCTTTACTTTACCAAACATTCTGAGAGTTTGCCTCAGAAAGTGGTAAGTCTTGAGGGAATTTTTGAATGAAGAGTAAAAGAGGGAAATTTCAAAATATGTTTGTAGAACATAACCTTGGAGATGATGTAGCAGCGTGGGAATGGGGCAGGGAGGAGAGTGGGGAGGGCATGAGGTAAAGAAGCTGCAAGGAAGCTGGTCAAAAGTTCACCCAGCCCCAAAAAAGCCTTTTAAAAAGAATCTGGGAGAAGAATCCCCAAACCAGAAGGCTCAGAAGACATTTGAGAATCAGATGTAGGGGGAGGGGGCAAACCTGGCAAACAGAAACCAAGAAGAGAAGTTGGCAGGGTGTGGATGGGGTCAGGAATGTGCAGTTTGGGTGGCAGTGAGACACCCGCATGGAGATGGTTATGGCCTTCTTGCCATTGTATATGTTTCACGTACTCAAGACAAAAATTGGAAGTCTCTAGGGTTTATCATGTAAAGGTACACTTGAGGAAAACATAACATTCTGTGTATTTACTCACCAAAATGTTTGACTCCATTGAGGTCATTTTAACTAGTGTGGGTCTGTTCTCTTCTTTAAGGATCCCGCAGAGTGACTCGGATGACCTTATTCAAACTAATAAGCATCACTTTCTTCCTCTATTAATTCTACATCCCTTTGCCTCTTAAACATCATGGAAAGGGAATGTGACATTTTAGAAGGTGTTGTGCTGACAGCCCTGAAAACTGAGGCTCCATCTAACCAAAAAGGAAAGTCTGTGCTAGAGCTGTTAAATGTTCTCTCTCCCTCCCCCGTGTCCTCCACAATGTGCTTAACCCAGCCAGGTTAGGATCATGGAAGAATTCAAATGCATTCACAATCAGTAAAGGTAGATTTCATTGTAAGTATTATTTCTTTTTAAATGTCTGTCCACGTAATTCTTGAGGACAAGGGCATTTCTTACTCATCTTTGAGAAGATAATACTGAGTAAACACAGTATCTGGTACAGTGCTTTATAACATAATAGGTTCTCATTAATTGCTTATTGGATAGATGGAAATTATTTGTCTCCTAAAACTAAGTATCAGGAAACAAAAGTATGTCAGTGGAAAACTTCAGAGTAGAAATGTTTGATTAGGCTCAAGCAGTTTTCTTTCTCTGAAAGAGTGTAATGGAGGACTCCAGTCTCTTCCTCTGAATAGTTTCTGGAGTACTTTGGTCAAAGCTCTTACCATTTTGGGGGTACTCAATTACAGCCTCATAAAAGTAAGTAATCAAACAGATCCTCAGGCTTTTCTCCTGACAGCCTTTGGAACAGGCCAAATTAAAAGCAAGTGTGTAATGTTGTAACAAAAGTTTCTATAACATATTAATTCTTTACCTTTATGTTGCAACAAATTCTCTATTGCTGTGTTTTTGTGATAAACATATTTTCATTTTTATGTAGTCAAATTTATTGCCCTCCATTATATGGTTTATGTCTCTGGTGCTTTGTTTAGAAAGGTTTAAATGCCAGAGATTTATGTACATATTGATTTAGGATTATTCTATTGTTTTTATTATTCTACATTTTACATTCAGTTTATTTGGAACTGAGTTTGATGAGTAGAGTATGGGAAGATATAACTTTTTTTTTTTTAGCAACTTTACTGGAGTATAATTGCTTTACAATGGTGTGTTAGTTTCTGCTTTATAACAAAGTGAATCAGTTATACATATACATATATCCCCATATC
>NC_041219.1:75929101-76024027 GCF_002837175.3 Physeter macrocephalus | reverse complement strand
GGTACATGATTCTTTCTGAATTATGGTTTTCTCAGGGTATATGTCCAGTAGTGGGATTGCTGGGTCATATGGTAGTTCCATTTTTAGTTTGTTAAGGAACTTCCATACTGTTCTCCATAGTGGCTGTATCAATTTACATTCCCACCAACAGTGCAAGAGGGTTCCCTTTTCTCCACACCCTCTCCAGCAGGAAAATATAGCTTTATATATGTTTTTTCCTAGTTAGTCAGTTGTTCTAAAGCTACATATTAAAGAACTCAAAGGTTATCATTTACTAAACTCCTATCTCTACTTGAGTCTACTTTTGGACTTTGTATTGCAGAATGATGATTTTCTACAAGAGTGGGAACATTGCCTTATAATTTTTTGTACTTTTAGGAACTGCAACAATTCTTAGTGTTCAATAATCATTGAATCAATAGATAAATTCTCCACTTCATTTAATCAATCCATCAGACTTGCTAATTCTACTGTATAAATATCTCTGGAATGACTTCTTTTCCTTTTTTTAGCCACATTGCCTGCACTCATTCAGTCTCTAATAATTATGTCCTTTTCCCCATGCATCTTACACACAACTGGAATAAGGTTTTAAAATGCAAGTCTGATCACTTAACTTCCCTAATTAAAATCTGTAAATGACTACCCATTTCATTTCATGTTTCATACCTTCAAGGGCTGCCAAGGCCCTGAGCTCAACCAAGTGAAACTAATTGTGGTCTCCCAAACATGCCTTGTTGTTTTGGGGTTTTTTTTGTTTTGTTTTGTTTGTTTTAATCCTTGCTTTTGTAAAAGCTGTACAACTAGGTAAGTGCTATGATAGAGCTATGGACAAAGTGGATTAAAATGCAAAGGAGGATTCTTAGGGATAGAAAGGTAAGCTTTGGAAGGGTAAACAAAAGCACAGAGGTGCGGAAGAGCACTCATGTCGTCCCAGAACCACAAGTCATTGAGGATGACAAGGGGGTGGGTGAAGGTGGAAGACATGAACAGGGTGGGGACCACGAATGCTTCTGTATGTCATGCTACGGACTTTGAGTTTTTCCTACAGGAACATGGAGTCAAGTTTAAATGGGGGAGTAACTTGCTTACAGTTTTGGTTTTTTTTTTGCAAAAAGCAAATTTGTTAGTAGGCTGTAGGATGGATTGACAGAGCATAAGTCTAAAAGCCAAAAGCCAGATAAATCATAGGTGCTTCAATAATATAGGCAACATACAATAAAGGCTTGAGCCTATGCAATAGTGTTGAGAACCAGAGGAAGAGACACATATAATGTTAATAAAGAAAATCCTATAAGATTTTGGGACTGACTAGACATGAGGGTGAATAAAAAGAATAACCAGTGAGTAATCTCTCCACTCCCTCAAATCTTCCACTTACGAGCATTCCTGGCTTGACCAGTTGGGTAGATGGTGATGTTCTTTACTAAGACAGAGAATGCAGGAAGATCTGTTTAGTAGATTGCTGGGCAGTGAGGAAGCAACGAGAGACAATACACTGATCATTGGACATGTGGAGAGTTTCCAGAAGGGAGTTGTCAAGAGTATCAAATGCTGCAGAGAGGGCGAGTCAGATGCAGAAAAGTGCCCATTTTTAACTTAACAGTTAGAAGCTTTGGGTATTCCTCCCAGAAGCTGGGAAGAAGAAAGGAGTGACTGTTAGTACACCCTTCTCTGGAAGTAAGCTTAGCTGTGAAGGGATGTGGATAAGCAGATTGGTGGCTACAGGAAGCACCTGTCCTGCACCTTTTATTTTGCCATGCCATGGCATTCCTGAAAGTCCGTATTGTCTCCCAAACTGGAGCGTAATGTCTTTGAGGCCAGACACTGTGCCGTGGTTTCCTGGATGACCACTTGGTTCTCAAAGCCCTAAAATTTTACAAGTTTCTAATCCTCCACCGTGTCTGTAATTATCCTGGTACTCAGGCAGTAGCATTCAATTAAATAGTTGTTGAATTGAATGCTGTGGATAGGTGACTCACAACACTGAACTGGATTATTCAGAATGTCAGTACCTCCATTTCCTCTTCATCAACAGCAATTACTACTGGAGTTCTTTTAATAGTAAATTGAACATGGAAACATTGTCCTTGCTGTCAAGAAATGCTCACATTCATCTTCTTAATGAAAAGGCCAGTCTTCCTTCCTTCCTAGAAATGTTATGAAGAGTAGTGAATACACAGGGGCTAGAGCACGCATAGGGCACTAGGATTTAGCCAATACATAACATCTCCCTTCATATATTATGTGCTCTGGGTAGGTATAACCACGAGTCAGCTAACCACACGAGATGTTTTTAGGTCTGGCAAGTGAGATGGAAAGCTTGCTGCACCAGTCTCCTCTGTGAGTGCCTGCACGCTTTCTGGTTTCAGGCTGGAAACGTCCTGTGGTGTGTCTGGCCTGGCCAAACCCAGGAAGTACTGAACTTATTAAAATTGAAAAACAAACCAAAGATGTTTGGAACCTCCCAAAACACTCACGTTGTGTCTGAGGCTGAAGGCTTGGATTCATTTCTGATTTGACGTGAGCACCATACATCAGGAAAACACAAACAGTGCAGGGTAATTTTACAAAAGGGCTACACCCTTGCCTTCAGTCTTATGACAGTCTCGCAAAGCAGCCCCTGTCCAGGGCCTAGAGGAATTTCATGAAGCCTTCCCTCTTCTTTCGATTCCGATTCCTTTTTGTTAGGTTGCCATAGGAATTTGTGTTTGTGAACAATTTTTAGGCAGTTTGACATGAACATTCTGAGCAGGGCTGGGAGTACCTTGTCCTGGGCTCCATCAACCTGTGGAGGCTGCCTTTTTTCTGGCTCTGTATTTGGATGAATCCGGCCTGTGGTGGGCCCTGGAGCAGCCCCCAATCTAACCTATTGCTTGTGAAGAGCCGGACCATCCATAGGTAATCCTCTAGTATCTGTGAATGGGTAATCAGGAGTTGGCTCAATCAAGCTGATGACCAAAAATGAACCTAATGGTCAGGAATGAAGCTTCCGGAACAACACACAAGGGTGTGTTTGTCTACAAATTATGTTTAGATCATTGAAAAGAGTTATAGAATTATCTAAAGCTGGAAGTAACTAGAGCAACTATGTAGCTCCGCCCCTTCATTTTTTTGCGTGAGGGAAGTGAAGCACAGAGATTTTTAGGTGAGTTATCCAAAGTCAACAGCTGTTAGTAACACAGCCAGAACTAGGAACCCTGAGCTGACCTCCTCTCTCCTTTTCTGTGCTAACACACACACACACACACACACACACACACATGCACACACACACACATTCCAGGCAAGTCGTTTTAAAAATAACTTGTAGTTCATTAGAGATTTACAGAAACCAGCTCTTTAGTCTATTAAAAGACATTTAATGTGTGGATGGTCTCTTTAACTTAATCCTGACATGGCCACTTACATACAGGATTTGCAATTTCAGAGCAGTAGATAAATTAAATTACATAAGATTATAGGGGCACTCTAAGAAGGACAAGGACTGGCCACTTACATACAGGATTTGCAATTTCGAAGTAGTAGATAAATTAAATTACATAAGATTATAGGGGCAGTCTAAGGAGGACAAGGACTGAGAACTTCTTCATTAAAATCCAAAGGAGTCAAAACATACTGATTCACCTGAGGTGACCCTGTTTAAAATCAAGCAGAAAGGGAGATGGGGTCACAGATAGAATTCACCTGAGACAGAATCTACCATGATGGTGTACAAGTAGAAAAGCCTGGCATCCAAGGCCTGGGAAGAAGAGAGCTGCACAAACGAACGTCTCTGGCATAGCCATTCTAGAGTCAACTTGTACTGGGGAAGTGGCTGGGCTGTGGAACCCATGGAACCCAGGACAGTTTTGATCCAGAATGCTCCTAGCTTAGTGTGCCACAGAGAAAAGGAGCCGCCTTCTAAACACTGTAGGGAAGTGCTACATACTGAGCAGAGTTCTATTTCAGTGGCAGTGACCTGAGCACAGGACTGCTATAGAGCCACATTTCTGAGGGCAGCCAAGGTTAGTGGAAGCACCACACCAGGCTGTGGCTTTAGCTTTCACAACCACAGCAAGTGGGTGCCAGGGATTCTCTGAGCTTGTAGTTGCAGAGCCAGGACTGCTAGGATATTAGGAGGCAACAAGAAGATTTGGCCTTATTACTGGTGCCAGCAACAAGTGGGAAGAGGGCATATATCTTTATACTATGGGTTTAAGTCACGCCCCCTTGTCTCTGGGTTCAGTGACAGCAATTACAGGCAAGCAGGATGTATGGATGACCTAGTATGGGAAGTAAAGATGGATTCCTTCAGCCTCAAATGGGCCCATCTTCTTTTCATCTCGTCTAATTAGGGGTCAGCAATCTGAGTTGGCTCCTTGGACATGAGTAAGAATCTGAGGAGATTCTTGGGTGTGTCCTAGAAAGCAGGTGGGAGAGAGGACGGGTCTTCTTGGGATGACACTGTCCAATGACATTGTGTGTACTCCAGACTATTCAAGCAGGTTGTGCCAGTTTAAATGTTTTACTTAAGGCCATGACATTTCAATTCAACAGATTCTTACTTCTTCTCATTTAAAACCTGAATAACATGTCTGAGCTCATTCTGAAGTACGGTAACCCCGTGCCTCTTCAAGAAGTTTCTTCCATTCTTACAAATGATTCCACTACATTTCTTCATGCAACAGGATTCCAATCCCCAAAAAGCTTTCTTCTTTCTGCACTTGACACTGTTTCTAGTAATAAAAGGAATTCTTCTTTAAACCAATTTAAATACTCAGTACAGCCCCTAGCACCTTGAATTTGCAGACAGAGCATGATAAGAAAGAGACAACATCCAAAGAAAGGCCTATGATAGATGTTAAGCAAATTCACCTAGGGTTGAAGTCAGGAGACCTTTTGCTTACAGCTATGTTTCCCTTGTAGGTGATAAAATCATTTCCCTTCTTTAGAATTCTTTTTCATAAAAGTTTTCCTTGCCTTGATGAAGGAAAACTATATACTTTATTGCCTGTGACATCCTTCTTAGTCTCAAGTAACCACATCAAATGTCATCTCCTCTGTAAATCTTTCTACAAAAGCCTCATTTCCCCACCAAAATTATGTATTTCCCTCATTTTTTTTTTGGTCACCATGAGATGCAACAACAGTGTACGTGCATCTCTTTCCCCTTTTACACAGCTGGTTTCTTGAAGGTAAGGACTGTATCTTATTCATCTTTATAATGCCAGTATCTCCCAAAGAGTAGGTGTCTTTAAAAATCTTGTTGAATTTAACTGAGCCTACATAATATTTCAAAAATATAGAATTAGTTTTAAATTTCAAGGATCACCCAATTGGCTGGGAGTATCTGCCTTAGAGAACCAGTAAATTATTTAGAATATAAAGATTTTGGGATGTAGCAACTCAATGGTTTATTGCCCTGGGAATTGGAAAAATCATCATTGTTACATTGATCCTGTTTGCCACCTAGAAAATGAGGATAGTATCTGCCCCACCTGCCATATGGGGTACCTGTGTGGATTAAAAACACATTCTGGCATATATGAGGGCATTTTGTAAATAGTATCATGCCACTTACAATTATTAGAATTACTTTTATTTTTCTCATATATTTTTATAATCCTACATGTGACCACCTCATTATTTCAGTCTTTAAAATATACAAAGGTTAAAAACTAAAAGAGAAAAGTAAGTTTATTTTATGTATTTTACCAACTTGATGCTGATATTTTATCTTAAGTTAAAAAGTGTTTAATTTAAAATAATAATATTTTAAAATTTAATAAGATGGATTGCAATCTATTGGCAATATTTCATAACTTTAGTCATAGCTCAGCTGTTGTCTGAAAGTTGCTACATGGGAATTTACTCTTTTCAACTGGCAATGTTACAGAATAATAAAATCAGTGTCTTCAGGATGTCATCCAAATCCAGCTTTCTCCTTCTGCATAGGGCTGCATGACTGTGATATAGTAGCCTGTTCTTCTGTAAAAATCTCCAAAGAATGGACTTCTATGCTCTTACTTTAAAAATCTAGTATTTTCTCCAACTCTTACAGTGACAAAGCTCTTTACTTTTAGCCCAGATCCCGAGATACGAGGTTCATTTCTTCTTGTTCTAACCTCAGTGTAGATGCCAGGGAGCTGCTGCCTTAAGTTGTCCATATACTAGAAGAGTGTTAAGCAATTGACCCAAACTTTATAATCCAAAATACAAAAGAAATAATTAGATTCTTTTAAATTAGCCCTTTAAAAAAACCCTCATTCTGTTTACTTTTCTTTGGAATTCCCTCTATTTCTTCTGGAGCTGTTGTAAAGTTATGGGATTTGAAATGGAACACCATACAGTTAAAATCATTCTACTGTTTAGTGAAATGAACATAGCAATGGAGAAGGATATTGGCCATCCAACCTAAGCTTTGCTCCACACTTACTGCTTTATCCCAGAGAAACCATTCTACCTCTTCAGATCTCAGTTTTTCTAAATGTCAAGGGTGCTGATTGTACTGGATTCCTCCCATTGCTATTCTTTGATGATGGCCCAAAAGTAGATAGATGGACATTTAAAAAAATTCCAAGATGACATTCTTCCTGGGACACCCAGAACATTTCTAGGTTAATTCTTTCCTCTGTGAATGAATGAATGAATGAATGGGTATATAGATAAATAGGTAGGTAGGTAGGTAGGTAGATAGAAGGATAGGTAAACAGAAAAGAAGGTATTTCAAGAGTTTTGGTTTTTTTTAGATGTTGGGGGTAGGAGTTTATTAATTAAGTTATTTATTTTTGTTGTGTTGGGTGTCTTCGTTTCTGTGCGAGGGCTTTCTCTAGTTGTGGCAAGCGGGGGCCACTCTTCACTGCAGTGTGCGGGCCTCTCACTATCATGGCCTCTCTTGTTGAGGAGCACAGGCTCCAGACGCGCAGGCCCAGTAGTTGTGGCTCACGGGCCCAGTTGCTCTGCGGTATGTGGGATCCTCCCAGACCAGGACTCGAACCCGTGTCCCCTGCATTAGTAGGCAGATTCTCAACCACTGCGCCACCAGGGAAGCCCTCAAGACTTTTTTAAGCACACACAAAAAAGAAAATATCCCTGGCAGTTATAAATAATTTAGTGACTATATAAGCATTATTTTCAAAATTATGCACAGGTTCACCCTGAGTAGTCAAGCACCAAGTTTTTGATAAGTTTGAGAGGATGGAAGATGTGATTTCATCAGGAACCATTGACAATGAAGTTTGAAAATTATATGCAACTGTAGAGGAGTTGGTGTCCAGAAAGAGAAGAAAGGCAAATGATTCTCAACCACTGCGCCACCAGGGAAGCCCTCAAGACTTTTTTAAGCACACACAAAAAAGAAAATATCCCTGGCAGTTATAAATAATTTAGTGACTATATAAGCATTATTTTCAAAATTATGCACAGGTTCACCCTGAGTAGTCAAGCACCAAGTTTTTGATAAGTTTGAGAGGATGGAAGATGTGATTTCATCAGGAACCATTGACAATGAAGTTTGAAAATTATATGCAACTGTAGAGGAGTTGGTGTCCAGAAAGAGAAGAAAGGCAAATGTGTTCAATTTCACATCTACTTCAGATTTACAAGATTTAGCTAACAATGAGCAATAAGAAGTGATGTCTAGTTCCATCACAATTGAAATAATATATTTTTAGAATATGCACCCTCTGCTTCAGGAATTTTATGGTTAGCAAGTTTTGGTTGTTATAATATGCAAATAATAGCTTTTAAAGAAAGGGATGGTTTTAGTGATTTGAGTATAAGATAGATGGCCCTCCTCTAGGACATGTACTGGAGGACCTCAAATACAATTCCTTGAATCATGTCTCCACTGCCTTTAGAAAAAAGTTCAAAGCTTTCAATATGGTGCAGAAGACCATGTTTTGATTACTCGCTTTCTTTCCATGATCAGTTTTCTAAACTTGTAGTTCATACAATACTCCATATGATTTCATGGCTCTGAGCTTTTGCACACCACTCTGTTCTCTCACTTTGAATGCCCTCCTTCCAATCCCTTTGACATCCTGATACACTACTTGCTAGCCTGACAGGACAGAGATCTAGCAATATTGCACTCACTGACTCATTCATTCATTCATTCATTCATTCAACAAATGTGTTTCAAGCATTTGTTATTCCCAAATAAGAATGCAGAGGTGAATTAAACTCTCTGCCCCTGAGCATCTTACATTATAGGAGAGAGACAAATACATGTAATTCAATACATTCAATGAAGTATTAAAAAGAGGTTAGGATAAAATGTGGGCTGAAAGGAGGGAGTGATCAATGTTATCTGGGGAATTGGAAAGAGAAAAATGAGGCGTTGAATCCAAAAATGAATGTGTTTACCAAACAGACTTTAGGGAAGTTAAATGGAGAAAATTTTAGGCAGAAAAGACATTAGCTGTATTAAGAGACATATAAGGAAGTACTATCATTAGATTTTGGTGATTGGGTTATATGAGAAGTTATGTGAAACTTAGGACTTTGTCTTAGGTGCTTGGATTGATGGTCACACCATTCACTGGATTAGGTAACACAGACAAAGTTTAGTGTGAGGAGAAGTAGATACCTTTACTTTTGGACATGTTGGGGTGACTTTAGCACATTAAGGTAAATATTCCAGCTATAGACATTGTCTAGAGTTCGGAAGAGAAATTTCTTCTAGTAATAAAGCCTTGAGAATTAATATATAGGTAGTATTTTACACCATGGCAGTAGAAGATACTGAGTCAGGAAAGCTTGCAGAATGAGAATAGAAGATAGTCTAGTCAGAGTACTGGAGAACACCATTATTTAGGAAGCAGACAAAGAAAGAGAAGTTATGAAAAGACACTTAAAAGGAATAAACATAAATAGGAGGACTGGGTGGAAGGGTATCTAATAAGCCATGGGATAAAAACAATTCAAGAAACTCAGTATTACTAAAATCATAAATGAAAGAAGGGACATTACCACTGACCTCACAGAAATATGGAATGTATAGAACAATTATATGCCAAGAAATTAGATAGCCTAGATAAAATGGGCAAAGTTGTAGAATGACATAAACTACCGAAAATGACTCAAGAGATAAAAAAATTTAAATAGATTTATAACAAGTAAACTTGTTAATTGAGTTAATAATCACACAACTTCCCACAAAGAAAAGCCCAGGAACAAATGACTTTACTGGTGATTTCTACCAAATGCTTTAAGAAGAATTAATGTCAATTCGTCACAAACTCTTCCACAAAGAGAATAGAGGGTAACACTTTCTAACTTATTCTATATAGTCAATATTACTTTGATACTAAAAACAGACAAAGACATCACATGAAAAGAAAACTATAGATTAATATACTTTATGAATATAAATAAAAAATTTCTCAACAAAGTACAAGCAAATTGAATCCAGCAGCATATAGAAAGGATAATACACCATGACCAAGTGAGCTTCATCAGGAATGCAAGGTTGGTTCAACATATGAAAATCAATTAATGCAATTCTCCATATTAACATAAAAGTCAAACAACATACGATCAACTCAATAGGTACAGAAAAACATTTGACAAAATCCAACAGGCTTTCATGACAAAAATACACAACAAACCAGAAACAGAAGAGGAAACTTCCTTAACCCAACAAAGGGCATCTAGAGAAAAACACACAGCTAACATAATACTTAATAGTGGAAGCTGAAAACTTTCCCCCCAGAACAGGAACAAAACAAGGGTTCTGCTCTTACCACTTCTTTTCAATATGGTACTGAAGTTTCTAGCTAAAGCAATTAGGCAATTAGGCAATAAAAAGCAAATAAATAAAAGGCAATGGGATTGGAAAGGAAACTATCTCTATTTGAGGATATAATGATTACATATATGTTATATATACATAAAATAATTTGTATTTCTATACACTAGCAATAAATAATCTGAAATAAAATTAAGAAAACAATTCCATTTACAATAACACTAAACACAATACAATACTTAGAAATTAATTTAAATGAGAAGTGCAAGACTTGTACACTGAAAACTACAAAATATTGTACTGGAGGTTCTAGTCAATTATATTTTAGAGAAATTTTTAAAATAAAATAAATTTTTCTTACATTTACCCACGTATTTACTATTTCCACTGCTCTTCTGTTTTGTATAGATATAAATTTCCAGCTAATATCATTTTCCTTCTATCTGAAGTACCTTACTTAATATTTTTTATAGTGCAAGTTTACTGGGGATGATGTTCCCAACTTCTTTGGATCTTAAAAGGCAAAATTATTTATTTTACCTTTAATTTCTAAAATATATAATTACTGGCTGTAGAATTCTAGGTTAACTTTATTTTGTCATCATTTTAAAGATTTTCTGTATTGCATAGTTTCAGACAAGAAATGTGATAATTTTTTAGAGACACAGACATGGAGAACAAATGTATGGACACCAAGGGGGGAAAGTGGTGGTGGGGTGGTGGTGGGGTGGTTGTGGGGTGATGAACTGGGAGATTGGGATTGACATGTATACACTAATATGTATAAAATGGGTAACTAATAAGAACCTGCTGTATAAAAAAATAAATAAAATTAAACTAAAAAATTTTAAAAAAGAAATGTGCCAATTTTTAACCTTAATCTTCTGTATATAATGTGTCTTTTATTCTGACTTGTAGCTTTAAATTTTTTTCTTTATTAGTAGTTTTCAAAATTCTGTGTTTATCCTGCTTATGTTTGTTGAGAGTCTTGAATCTGTAAGTATATAGTTTGTATTAAATTTGAGAAATTTTAAATTATTGTTTTTTCAAATATTTTTTCTTTCTCTCCTCTTTTGGGTTTCCAATTACATGTGTTGCCTCCCACAGGTTACAGAGGCTCTGCTAAAAGTTTTAACCCTTTTTTCCTCTTTGCTCTATTTTGGATAGTTTCTACAGTTATATTTTCAAGTTCACTGATCATTTCTTTCACAGTTTCTAACTTGCTTTTAATCTCTTAAAGTGAAATTTTAATTTGAGATATTGTATTTTTCATCTCTACCTAGAAGTTTCATTTGGAACTTTTTAATATTTTTCATTTTTCTATTCATTATGTTTATGCTTTCTTTTCAATTCTTGAACATTTTTAAATAGATGCTTTAAAGTACTTTTAGTTCCTTCATCTCTGTCATTTCTGGATATGTTTCTTTTGACTAGTAATATATTACATTGTTTTTATTTTTTCCTGTTCATATGTCACATTGTCCTGCTCCTTTGTATGTGTAGTAAATTTTTATTAGATTGTGATTTTTATGTTTTCAAGTTCTGGATTTTATTGTATTTCTTAAAGAACATTGGCTTTTGTTCCAGCAGATATTAAGTTACTGTGATCAATCTATCCTTTTGAGGGTTGTTTTCAAGTTTTTAAGAGAAGATCTGGAGTAGCTTTGGTCTAACGGTAGTTTAGCCACACTACTAAAGCATGGCTTTTCTGGGTTCTCTACTGATGGCTCAGGTGTTTAACAAGGACTCTCTCCTCTGGGTGGTTAACTAGAATGTCTCCCGTTCTATGACCTATTTATCTTACAGCTTTTCAATCTTTTTTTTTTTTTTTTTTTTTTTACCTAGTCTCATAGGGTTTACACTATGCACATGCATAATATTCAGCCACCATCTAAAAGGGACTCTTATGCAGATTTTTGGAGATTTCTCTCTACTTATCTTCCCTTTCTTGCACACTCTTCTAAAAATGCCAGGCTGTTCAGCTTCTCTGATCTCTTTTCTCTATCTTCTTAATTCAGCAAGTCTGCCATGCTTTGTTTAGAATCTCCCCTGCTGCACTGAGGTCCAGAAAAAGCCTCTAAGTAGAAACCCAGGGCAATTGTACGGCTCCCATCATTCACTTCTCTTCTTTCAGGAGCCAGAGACTTCTGTTGTCTGTTGCTCAGTGTATGAAAACCATCTCCACATGTATTTTGTCCAGTTTTCTAGTTGTTTACTATAGGGAAATAAACCCAATCCCAATTATTCTAGCATAGCTGAAACTCACTAATTAAACCTTAACACTGTCTTTTGATTATATCCCACAAGTCATATTGTTGGAAGAAAATTTTCCATGAGTCTCTGACATTTCTTGTATGTCTTGTGAGAAAGGCACTGATTGCCCTTTGTTCCCAGTTGTATTTTTAAGGGTGTTCATGTAGCAAACAGTCTTGAAATATAGAGTTAATGTCCCTCAGACAAAGGGCAAGTTTCCTTACAGCTTTGGAAGATCCCTTCTGCTGGAGCAAATGGCAGATACACTTCTCTTTAAAAAGAACTGAGTTCCTTAAGCTCAGGGCCTCTGTCTTGTAGAGAACTGTGTTTACAGGCACCTTCTGGCCCTCTTCTCTATGGGAACTGTGGCTTGAAGAACTAGTGCAAAAAAGCTGGTATCCTGTCTATTGCCATTGCTGTCAATAATAAATTGTCTTTTGTTTCTGACCCAGGAGTGTCAGGTCTTCTATTAGCATCCATGAAACTGTGGTAGACTAAATAGTTAGTTTGCAAGTATGGTAAAATCTTAAACCTTTCATGATTTTTTGATACATACAATGCTTGCTGAATGTAACCATTTACATTTATATTGGAGGAGATAAAAATAAAATAATGGTAACTTATAATAATAGCTAATATTTATTTAGGGAATACTTTGCAAAAGGTGTTTTTACATAAAATCATTCCCAAAATACAGCAAAGTAAGTTTTTGTTCCCATTTTTCACACTAGAAACAGGTTCAGAGAGGATGCGATTTGGGTAAATCTAAACAGATAGTAAATAGTAAGCCAACATTCAAAGTTAAGCTTTTCTGTTCTCATTCCAATGTTACGAAAACCCTTAGCGCTACACAGTTATAACAATATTAACATAAAAAAGCATATAATTGAGGTTTAAATTATGTGGTAGACTAAAATAACTATAGAAATTTAGAAGAAAGGGAGTCTGGTGCCAGCTGAATTCCTCGGAAAAGACTGACTGGAAGAAGAAGAACTAAGTAACCCAAGCTAGTGTCCAAAGACTAACACTTAAAGGCATTCCTCTGCAGGTCCCTATAAATCCCGCAGCCTACAGCAAAGCTGTGTTATTTTCTGCTTCAAAAAATGAGGATAGGGCTTCCCAGGTGGCGCAGTGGTTGCGCGTCCGCCTGCCAATGCAGGGGAACCGGGTTCGCGCCCCGGCCTGGGAGGATCCCACATGCCGCGGAGCGGCTGGGCCCGTGGGCCATGGCCGCTGAGCCTGCGCGTCTGGAGCCTGTGCTCCGCGACGGGAGAGGCCACAGCAGAGGGAGGCCCGCATACCACAAAAAAAAAAAAAAAAAAAAAAAATGAGGATATAAATGACAGCATATCCATGAAACATGTTGAGTTATAATTCCTTCTTCTTCACATATACAGCTCCTGAGAACACCCATGCTGTTCATGATTGGACTGCAGTCTGACAGAGGGAGTTTCAGTGGTTATAAGCACAATGGGACATTGTCTCCAAAGGTACCATGAAGATGTGGGAATGTTTCTTGGCGAAGGATTTGACAAAATAATTTTTTCTTTTAATTCTCACCCGGAAAAATAAATAAATAAGGAAAACTTTTTTCAATTAAATACTTAATTTTAATAACCTTTTTAAGTTTATAAAATCTTAATAAGTCATTTTAAAAACTCCTACATACACCAGAACACTGGAAAGAAAATCTACCCTCTAAAATTCTCTGTCCTCCAAAATCCTAAATCTAACATGAGAGGACTCAAGCAAGAACACAGGAGCTAATAGGGTCCTACAGATCACAGGGGCCTGGGAGTGGTAAAAGTAAGAAATTGACCAATACTTTGAACAAGTTCAAAAATCAGTCTTAACATTCTATCCTAAACCTGACTTTTTCCTCCAGAGGGCCGAGTGAAAAAGGGGAGGAAAATATAAGAAATATCTCAAGCTCTAATGAGAACACAAAAAATTTATATAAACACCTAAATTTGACTAGAAGAGAAAAATAGGTATGTCTTGAACAGTATTCTACAACCAGAAGCTCTTTGGATCTGGCCTTGAATTCTCTGGGAATCTGCTAGGGAGAAAAAAAATCTCATTCTTCCACAAGTTAAAAAACTGATACTTTAAATATTTTTTTAGCACTGGAAGAAATACTTCTTATATTCTTTTTACTAAAACAAATATTTATCGAAGGGTATTTTGTACTAGCCACTACAGGAGATGAGGAAGCGATCAACAGAATATGTTTCCAAAATGCTTAAAGAGCAGGGAATCTTGCTGTTGTGATAAATGCATTTCAGTAAGTGTATGGAAGCAAGGCTTGATAAGGAGGTGGGTGAAGTGGGCATAAGGGAATGGAAAAGGCGAGCTAGTGGTTAGTAACAGATGAGGTACAAAGCACTATTCCTGGGACATGAGAGATGTAGGAAATCTGAGTCTAGAGCTACAGTGGAGCACTCAAGGTCAAGATCTTGAAGACCTTCTGTCACTCATGAAAATGAGCCTTCAGAGAACACAGACAGCAGGAGGAGTTGACAAGCAGGATCATACTTGGAAGAAAAGCAATAATATTAAGACAGTGCAATAGCAGTTTGAGACTTCAATATACTACCCTGGATTCTATTCTATTTTTTAAGAGAAGCTAAAACATCATAAAATTTTCCTAAAATCTAAGCTATGAAGTCATAGACCAAAAAAGTAACCATCTAACCACAAAATAAGATTGATTGAATTTCATTTCCCCCATGAGAAGAGCTGATGGGTACAAATGTAGTCAGTAGGCAACAGAGTTCATTTTAGGGAAAGAACACTCATTTTTAGGAAAATATTGTGATGAAATATTTAGAGAAGGAAAGGTGGCCCTGAGGATAGGGATTAGATGCTCCTGACAATGAGAAAACTAAACCAGTCTGTCTATGAAGGCAACTGTAAGTTAAGTCGGGGAAAACATAAGAGAGAAGGAAATAAAGTCCAGATAAAATGGTATCTGGCTGGAATGTATTGTAAGTTAGTGCAAATGTCTGAGAGGGTTCTGAAGAACAGGGTTGTCTAATATACAGTTTGAAATTAACTGCTAGATTGTTTCAGATCCTTTGACCACTGCCAGTGGATCTCTAGTCGACACACACAGCTTCACATGTGGGTCGTATTTGGTAGGGAGGAAATCCAGGGAAAAGTGTTGCACAGCAAAGAGATAACTACCCAGCTGCAAGATGCAGATTGGACAACCCTGGCAGATGCCAGAAACCAGAGCCAGATGTAACTAAGTTCACCAAGCACCTTACAAAGTGAAGAAATCTTGGGAGGGTGTCAGACTTCTTAAGGGCAAGGTGACCCACACTGACATCTGGGTTACGTGGATGAGAAAGAACCCTTTGTAAGCATTGCTTAATTTGTATCTTAAAACAGCAAGGCAGTGATTTCCCTGTGGAATAAGTTTAGATATATTCAGTTTGGCAAACTTTAAAGCAAAATGCACCATT
Organism: Physeter macrocephalus; assembly: GCF_002837175.3. Lineage (NCBI taxonomy): Eukaryota > Metazoa > Chordata > Mammalia > Artiodactyla > Physeteridae > Physeter > Physeter macrocephalus. The sequence continues at coordinate 76,008,574 of NC_041219.1, read as the reverse complement.
TAGCTGTTCCTGTGGACTTGAAGAGTTTTACTTGATGAAGATTTGAAAGAATATTAAACAGCAGTATATATCTTCAATCTGAAATTAATTTCATTAATGTTTTATGTATTACTAGACAAGTGTATGTGCTGATTGAAATTAATTCCACTAGTATTTTTAAACAATAATAATACTGAGTGCTTAATAGGTCTCAATTCCTTTTCTAATGATAGATTTTATTATGTGATTAGTTGGGCTTTGTGGAGCAGGGACCTCAAGAAACATAGAAGCTTGAAGAAGATTAGTGTTTATTTCTCATTTACATATAAATTCAACCGATAATTCCCGATAAGGAAGCTCTGCTCTACAATGCTACCAGGACCCAGGCTTGTTCTGGCTGTTGCTCCACCATTGCTGGGGCCTTTCCTTCTCTGCCGGGTCCAACAGCTCACCACCAAATCTTCATTATGACAGAGGGAAGGGGGAGAATGTAACAGAAAGGCGGGCTTCATTCAAGGACACAGCCCAGATGTTGCAAATGCCTATTTCTTTTCTCTTTTCCTAGACAGAACTTAGGCACAAGGCCACAACCAGCTGCTATAGAAGAAAATTTGATTGAATTGTTGGGGACAAGGGGAAAGGGGGCTCAGAGGGACTTTCTTTTAGCACAAAGAACATTCCTAGGGTTTTCGCTTGGGCTTTGTGTGTGTGTTTATTTGCTTTTTGTTTCCAAAAGGCGGAACTCAGTGTCTAAGGCCTCACAGACTTTAATTTCAGCAAATGCCCGAAAGGGGCATCCCTTCCTCCTGCTCACAGCAAGGGTTGCTAAGGTTGGTGCTGAAAGAAGACATTCAGTCATACTGAGTGGGAGGATGGGACGAGAACTTCATGACACAAATGGCTCATTATGTAGGCTGTGCAACCGAGCAAAAATATCTGCCCCCAAACTGGATCGTGCATGATCTTTTGAGGTTAACAAAAGGAATGCCATGGTAGAAATGATGGAAATCTGCAAGAATGAAGTCCTCAGAGCCAATCCTGTCATTCTCCCTGCTTTCATCTCCCCTAAAATTGGCTCATTATACTACTAGGAAAATACACCACAGAAGGAAGTTATGTTCCAAAAAGAAAGAAAAAAAAAAGTATTGCCTTGAGCATTCTCTATACAGGAATATTATTTTTCTTTATATTGAACATGTATGTACTTAAGTCAGCCTAGCAATTAGTTGGATTGATGCAAGTGTTTGCCCTGTCCTTATTAAAAGATGACTGTGATTTAGTTTAAATGTGTCCATGTAAAAATATGTTTTCATCTTTAACTGCTTATATCTATTTGGAGAGGCTGCTGTAAGCATTTACTGCACTCCGTGACTTCCATTATGATGATCTTTAGTATTACATATTGTGCAACCAGCAGGTGGTGATGATAATAGGCTTTAAAGAACACCCGTATTCTCATGGCAACAATTTACAATAGTGCTGTAGGGATAAACAAGGGAGCCAAGATGGAGTTTGCTGTTAACATTTGGGTTTGCACACCTGTACTAATGACACCCACCTACAGGGAGAAAAAAAATAAAGGACACTCCTGTGGCCTCCTGGCAATTTTTAAACATGAGTATAACACCTGCTTATTGAGAACCTTCTGTGTACATGTGTTCAAGACAATGCATCAGGTTCTGTCAGAAAGGTAAAGAAGTGATTTGATATCTGCTACAGTGAACATCTGATATTTTTGTCCAGCATACAACCTCCCTTCTCCTGAATACAACATTCTGATTTCACTTTAGGGAAATCCCCCACTGTCAGGGCATGGTTTTAGGTGCCAGAACCCCTGGCTCCAGGTTTGATTTCGTTACCCAAGGCTGGCCGACTTGAGTCACAGTGATTGGTTCAGGGTGCGTACGTGACCAAACGCTGGGCTAGTGAAGAGCCATACTTAGGATTTTTGTAGAGCCACAGAGGGAGAGTCATTTAATTTCGCAGAGGATCGCAAAACCGGCAGGATTTACACCTGAATGTCTTGCCACAGTATGGGAAGCTCCTGCCTGAGAATAAAGCCAAATGGAAGGAGGAAACAGAGCTGGGAGAGAGAGAGAGCGAGAGAGCTGTGGTTTTGGTTTTTTTTTTTTAACATTTTTAAAAATTGATGTATAGTTAATTTACAATGTTGTGTTAGTTTCAAGTGTACAGCAAAGTGATTCAGTTAGTATTCTTTTTCAGATTCTCTTCCATTATATGTTATTACAAGATACTGAGCATAGTTCCCTGTGCTATACAGTAGGTCCTTGTTGTTTACCTATTTTATATTAGTAGTGTGAATATGTTCATCCCAGACTCCTAATTTATCTCTCCTCTACCTTGCCCCTCGCCCTGTTAACCCCTTTGGTAATCATAAGTTTGTCTTCTATGTCTGTGATTCTATTTACGTTTTGTAAATAAGGTCATTTGTAGCATTTTTTAGATTCCACATATAAGTGATATCATGTGATGTCTGTCTTTCTCTGTCTGACTTACTTCACATAATATGGTAATCTCTAGGTCCATCCATGTTGCTGCAAATGTTGTTTTTTAAAGGTCTAGATCCAAACACACTTGAAGTTCAGCCCTTTGCACTTCCCAATCATGAGAGTCAATGAATTTTTTTTTTTTTTTTTTTTTTACTTAAGCCACTTAAGTAAAGTGAGTGGTGTTGCTGAGGCTTGCAATGGGAAGAGTCCTAATAATACATCTCTCTCTAGGAGAGTGTATATTTAAAAGAAGGAAAAATAACACTAATTGACACCTACTGCCTTCCAGGTCATTTAAGGCCATGTTCTCATGTAGGCGTACAACTGTAGGGCATAGTATTCCCACTTTATACATAAGTAGTGTTCTGTTGGGTGGTTGTACTCTAATTTGGTTAACATATTCACATAGTTTTAGACATTTACGTTGCTTCTAAGTTTTGGCTGTTATAAACAAGTTGCGGAAAACTGACGTTTAATTTGGTCCTTACAGCATTCAAACCTTTAGATATAATTGTTTTCTAAGTCTCTACTACTTGCTATGGTCAAGCATTTTGCCTTCTTCAATTACCTCAGATCATAAATTCTTAGAAATGGGATTTCTAGGACAAAAAGTTTGCATTTTTACAAGATGTTTATCATCTAGTTTCAACCTGCCTCCTAGATAATTGTATCAATTTCCTCTCCAATCAGCAAAGTTTGTACCTTTTTGGTCACACTCACACGGACATGGAGGATTATCATTCTTTTCAATATTGACCAATCTGATAGGTAAAATTATTATCTCCTTGGCATTAATTGAGTATACACATATGTAGGGTATTTATATTTATTTTTTCTTTTGTTTTAAGAACTGACTATTCATATATCCATTCCCCAGAGAGAATTTTGGCAGACCCATGGAAACTGGAGCCAGTGGTGGGCTGCAGCTGAAGGAGAAAGAACAGGGGCTGTGAAGAGGAAAGGTATCATCCTATCCTCTAAGCCTTAAACCTCCTCTTCCTGCTTTTAGAGAGTGGGTCGCTAAATGAAGGAATGAAATAGACTGAGCCTCGGGGACCCAGGAAAGGCGAAATGCCCGTTGCTGTATCAAACTGATTGACAAGCCCTGGTGCTGTTTGAATGTGGCTGATGGTATTGATCCTCTCGCTTTAAATGGAAAGATCCTCTTTGGAATTGGTAGACATTTTTTAGCTTTCTAAATTCTAGTTTACATCAAATCTGGCCAGGTTTTGTGGGTGCCTTTGCTCTCTTGGATTGAGTCCCAAAGGCATCACCTTTGTAATGTTTTCCTTTTTACCAAGTAACATTCACTTTGAGAATGCCTTTGAAAAATCTGGGCACCTTTATTTCCTGGAATTACTTTAAGATTTTATTAAGACATCCCTAATTCATCTGAATTAATGCCTATCTTTTCTTTTACATTTTGTCTCAAGAAATCCTTCTCCTTAGTAATTCTAAAAGGTGAAGGGCTGCATGATTCTCATCAAAAAGGTTAAATAAAAGGTGTAACATTCAGTTATATGACGATTCCCTCATGAATGCAGTTAGGCTCTGTTCATTGTGCAAACCAGATCAATAAAGAGTTAAGGAATATCTTGTGTCACTATTTATACTGTATGCTGTGACTATTCTCAATTTCTGAATAAGATAGATGAGTCTGAGAGATTAATTTGTATATTTGTCTGTGTAACCCTTGCCATAACCAAAGGATTTGAGGATGCTTATAAAATGATTTACAGTAAAACAATTACCCACCTCAGAGAGCTTTTGCAAGTACATGAGTGTCAAGCACTTAGCACAGAACAAGGCATACAATAAACACACAATAGACACCTAGGACACCTACCAGGCACTGATGGGGGACCACAGACACCTAAGGGGAAGGGAGGAACCCCCAGCTACCAGGTAGGACATGGAAGGGAGTGAGGAAGGAGGAGAAGTGGAGGCGGGATGGGACCGGTGCCCCTGAGGGGTGGCTGGGGGAAAGGAAGGGATCCCACGCCCAGAGGGGAAAAGGCAGGGAACACTGGGAGGGCAGAGGATCAAAAGGGAGCATCGCCAGCATTTCCCCTGCCCACTTGGACCCCCAGGAACCTGCTGAGATCCCAGGCCTGATTCTCTGCCCACCAAGGTCCCCTCCAACCACGTGGGTCCTGAGGTAGTGGGAGGGAGGGAAGGGGGAGCAAAAGTAAAGGTCTGGCCTCTGGGACCAGAACCCCTGGGGGGCAGCTGGGGGAGGGGAGGAGTTCCTACACCCAGAGGGACCCACCCACGGTTAGGGGTCCAGCAGTGATGGGGAGACCCTGGGGGGGTGGGGGGCGGAGGAACAGAAGGGAGCATGGCCAGAGCTTTCCCTGTCCACTTGGGCACCAGGGAGACTGTTGGGCTCCTGGGCTTAATCCTTTGCCCTCGGAGCTGCCCTCCTGCTGAGCAGAACCTAAGCCCCGCCCCTACACCCTCCCCCCCAGGGCCCTAGCTCTACACTTGGAGACCCCCTCTGAGACCCCATCCAACCCCGCTGGACCTAAATCCCACACACACATCCTTACAGAGGGCCTTACCTCCAAACTCCGGAACTCCACACTCCAGAGGCCTTCCTCTGGACGTTCTGTCTCTTCCTTTCTGGGCAGGTCCTAAGCCTAGGCCTTGCCCCACCTTAAACCTCACCCCTGCCTAAGTTCCACCCCACCCCACCCCCACCTAGGCTCTGCCCCACAATAGCCAAGGCCTTTCTGGCCTTTTTCTTTTTCTTTTTTTTTTTTTCATCTTTTAGGTTGGGGCTCTGTTTTACTTTGTTATTGTTGATTCATTTTTATTTTTATTTTTTTCTAATAAATCTTTTATTTTTCTAATTTTATTTTATTCTTTATACTTTGTTAGTGTCCTGCTCCTTTTGGCTTATTCCGTTTTTTGTTTTTTCTTCTTTCTTTTTTTCTGTTGTGGTTTTGTTTTACCTAGTTCCAGTTGTTTCAATTATATTATTATTTTTCCTAATGTATTTTTTATCTCTCTAGTTTTATTTCTTTTTTATGCTTTGTTATTGTACTGCTCCTTTTTTTCTTTTCTTTTGCTGCACCATGCAGCTTGCAGGAGCTTGGTTCCCAGGCTGGGGTTGGGCCTGAGCTCCTGTGGTGGGAGTGCGGAGTCCAAACTGCTGGACTAACAGAGAACCTCAGACCCCAGGAAATATTAATCAGAGTGAGGCCTTCTGGAGGTCCTCATCTCAGCACCAAGACCTGGCTCTACCCAACTGCCTGCAAACTCTAGTGCTAGATGCTTCAGAGCAAACAACCAGTAAGACAGGAATACAGCCCCACCCATCAAAAAAAAAAAAAAAAAAAAGAAACAACAAAAAAGTATATTACAGAAAAAGGAGCAAGGTTAAAACCTATAAGACCAAGTAAATGAAGATGAAATAGGCAACCTACCTAAACAGAATTCAGAGTAATGATAGTAAAGATGATCCAAAATCTCGGAAATAGAATGGAGAAAGTACAAGAAACATTTAACAAAGAACTAGAAGAACTAAAGAGCAAACAAACAGTGACAAACAACACAATAACTGAAATTTTAAAAACTCTAGAAGGAATTGATTGCAGAATAACTGAGGCAGAAGAACGGATAAGTGAGTCAGAAGATAAAATGGTGGAAATAACTGCCATGGAGCAGAATAAAGAAAAAAGAATGAAAAGAATTGAGGACAGTCTCAGACACATCTGGGACAACATTAAATGCACCAACATTCGAATTATAGGGGTCCCAGAAAAAGAGGAGAAAGAGAAAGGGTCTGAGAAAATATTTGAGGAGATTACAGTTTAAAACTTCCCTAACATGGAAAAGGAAATAGCCACTCAAGTCCAGGAAGCACAGAGAGTCCCATAAAGTATAAACCCTAGAAGAAACACACCAAGACACATATTAATCAAGCTAACAAAAATTAAATTCAAAGAAAAAATATTAAAAGCAGCAAAAGAAAAGCAAAAAATAACATACAAGGGAATCCCCATAAGGTTAGCAGCTGATTTCTCAACAGAAACTCTACAGGCCAGAAGGGACTGACAGGATACATTTAAGATGATGAAAGGGAAGAACCTACAACCAAGATTACTCTACCCAGCAAAGATCTCATTCAGATTCGATGGAGAAATCAAAAGCTTTATAGACAAGCAAAAGCTATGAGATTTCAGCACCACCAAACCAGCTTTACAACAAATGCTAAAGGAACTTCTCTAAGCAGGAACCACAAGAGAAGAAAAAGACCCACAAAAACAAACACAAATCAATTAAGAAAATAGTAATAGGAACATACATATCAATAATCACCGTGAATGTGAATGGATTAAGTGCTCCAAACAAAAGACACAGACTGACTGAATGGATACAAAAACAAGACCCTTATATATGCTGTCTAAAAGAAACCCACTTCAGATCTAGGGACACATACAGATTGAAAGTGAGGGGATGGGAAAAGATATTCCATGAAAATGGAAATCAAAAGAAAGCTGGAGTAGCAATACTCATATCAGACAAAATAGACTTTAAAATAAAGACTATTACAAGAGACAAGGAAGGACACTACACAATGATCAATCCAAGAAGAAAACATAACAATTATAAACATTTATGCACCCAACATAGGAGCACCTCAATACATAAGGCAAGTGCTAACAGCCATAAAAGGAGAAATCAACAGTAACACAATAATAGTGGGGGACTTCAACACCCCACTTACACCAATAGACAGACATCCAGACAGAAAATAAATAATGTAACACAAACTTTAAATGACCCAATCATCCAGATAGACTTAACTGATACTTACAGGACATTCCACTGAAAAGCAGAAGAATACACTTTCTTCTCAAGAGCACATGGAAACTTCTCCAGAATAGATCACATCTTGGGTCACACATCAAGCCTTGGAAAATTTAAGAAAATTGAAATTGTATTAGGCATCTTTTCTGACCACAATGTTATGAGATTAGAAATCAGTTAGAGGAAAAAAAATGGTAATAAACACAAATACATGGAGGCTAAACAGTGCACTGCTAAATAACCAAGAGATCAAAGAAGAAATAAAAAATTACCTAGAAACAAATGACAATGAAAACACGGTGACCCAAACATATGGGATGCAGTAAAGGCAGTTCTAAGAGGAAAGTTTATAGCAATTCAAGCTCACCTCAAGAAACAAGAAAAATTTCATATAAACAATCTCAACTTACACCTAAAGCAACTAGAAAAAAAAGAACAAAGAAAATCCAAAGTTAGCAGAAGGAAAGAAATAATAAAGAACAGAGCAGAAATAAATGAAATAGAAATGAAGAAAACATAGGAAAGATCAATAAAACTAAAAGCTGGTTCTTTGAGAAGGTAAACAAAATTAATACACCTTTAGCCAGACTCATCAAGAAAAAAAGGGAGAGTGAACTCAAATCAATAATTAGAAATGAAAAAGGAGAGATTACAACTGACACTGCAGAAATACAAAGGATCATAAGAGACTACTACAAGCAACGATATGCCAATAAAATGGACAACCTGGAAGAAATGGACAAATTCTTAGAAAGGTATAAGCTTCCAAGACTGAACCAGGAAGAAATACTCAAACTATTCCAAAAAATTGCAGAGGGAGGAACACTCCCAAACTCATTCTACAAGGCCACCATCACCCTGATACCAAAAACCAGACAAAGATATCACAAAAAAGGAAAATTACAGACCTATATCACTGATGAACATAGATACAAAAATCCTCAACAAAATACTAACAAACAGAATCCAAAAACATATTGAAAGGATCATGCACCATGATCAGGTGGGATTTATCCCAGGGATGCAAGGATTCTTCAATATATACAAAACAATCAGTGTGATACACCATGTTAACAAATTGATGAATAAAAACCATATGATCATCACAATAGATGCAGATAAAGTTTTGACAAATTCAACACCTGTTTATGAAAAAACTGTCCAGGAGGTGGGCATAGAGGGAAACTTCCTCAACATAATAAAAGCCATATACAACAAACCTACAGCAAACTTCATTCTTAATAGTGAAAAACTGAAAGCTCTTCCTCTAAGATCAGGAACAAGACAAGGATGTCCACTCTTGACACTATTATTCAATATAGTATTGGTAGTCCTAGCCACAGCAATCAGAGAAGAAAAAGAAATAAAAGGAATCCAAATTGGAAAGAAGTAAAACTGTTGCTGTTTGCCAATGACATGATACTATACATAGAAAACCCTAAAGACACCACCAGAAAACTACTAGAACTAATCAATGAACTTGGTAAGGTTGCAGGATGCAAAATTAATGCACAGAAATCTCTTGCTTTCCTAAACACTAACAACAAAAGAACAGAAAGAAAAATTAAGGAAACAATCCCATTTACCATTGCAACAAAAAAAATAAAATACCTAGGAATAAACCTATCTAAGGAGGCAAAAGACCTGTGCTCAGAAAACTATAAAACACTGCTGAAAGAAATCAAAGATGACATAAACAGATGGAGAGATATACCATGCTCCTGGATTGGGAAAATCAATATTGTGAAAATGACTATACTACCCAAAGCAATCTACAGGTTCAATTCAATCCCTATCAAATTACCAATGGCAGTTTTCACAGAACTAGAAGAAAAAAATTCACAATTTGTATGGAAACACAAAAGACCCCGAATAGCCAAAGCAAATTTGAGAAAGAAAAACACACCTGGAGGAATCAGGCTCCCTGACTTCTGGCTACACTACAAAGCTAGAGTAATCAAGACAGTATGGTACTGGCACAAAAACAGAAATATAGATCAATGGAACAGGATAGAAAGCCCAGAGATAAACCCATGCACATATGGTCACCTTACCTTTGACAAAGGAAGCAAGAATATACAGTAGAGAAGAGACAGCCTCTTCAATAAGTGGTGCTGGGAAAACTGGATAGCTGCATGTAAAAAAATGAAATTAGAACACTCCCTAACACCAAAAACACAAATAAACTCAAAATGGATCAAAGACCTAAATGTAAGGCCAGACACTATAAAATTCTTAGAGGAAAACATAGGCAGAACACTCTATGACATAAATCACAGCAAGATCCTTTTTGACCCACCTCCTAGAGAAATGGAAATAAAAACAAAAATAAACAAATGAGACCTAATTAAACTTAAAAGCTTTTGCACAGCAAAGGAAACCATAATCAAGTTGAAAAGACAACACTCAGAGTGAGAGAAAATATTTGCAAATGAAGCAACGAACAAAGGATTAATCTCCAAAATATACAAGCAGCTCATGCAGCCCAATTTCAGAAAAACAAACAACCCAATCCAAAAATGGGTGGAAGACCTAAGTAGACATTTCTCCAAAGAAGACATACAGATGGCCAACAAATACATGAAAAGATCCTCAACATCACTAATCATTAGAGAAATGCAAATCAGAACCACAATGAGGTATCACCTCACACCGGTCAGAATGGCCTTCATAAAAAAATCTAGAAACAATAAATGCCAGAAGGGATCTGGAGAAAAGGGAACCCTCCTGCACTCTTGGTGGGAATGAAAATTGCCACAGCCACTGTGGAGAACAGTATGGAAGTTCCTTAAAAAACTAGAAATAGAACTACCACATGACTCAGCAAGCCCACTACTGGGCATATACACTGAGAAAACCATAATTCAAAAAGAGTCATGTATGACAATGTTCATTGCAGCACTATTTACAATACCCAGGCCATGAAAACAACCTAAATGCCCATCAACAGATGAATAGATAAGGAAGATGTGACACATATATACAATGGGATATTACTCAGCCATGAAAAGGAATGAAATTCAGTTTTTTGTAGTGAAGTGGATGGACCTAGAGTATGTCATACAGAGTGAAGTAAGTAAGAAAGAGAAAAACAAATACCATATGCTAACACATATATATGGAATCTAAAAAAGTGGTACTGATGAACCTATGGCAGGATAGGAATAAAGATGCAGACGTAGAGAATGGACTTGAAGACATTGGTTGGGGGGAAACTGGGATGAAGTGAGAGAGTGGCACTGACATATATACACTACTAAATGTAAAATGGATGGCTAGTGGGAAGCTGCTGCATAGCCCTGGGATATCAACTCAATGCTTTGTGACGACTTAGAGGGATGAGTTAGAGAGGGTGGGAGAGAGATGCAAGAGGGAGGAGATATGGGGATGTATGTATATGTATAGCTGATTCAATTTGTTGTACAGCAGAAACTAACATAACATTGTAAATCAATTATACTCCAATAAAGATGTGAAAAAACCTTTTAAAATATTGGCTACAATATAATAAGATACAGTAAAAAAGAAATAAAGGCAAAAGTAAAATAAAAGCAGGACGTTAATACAAAGAATTACATGTTTTAAGGTAACGTATAAATACTGCAACCGGGCCCCAAAATTTTCACTGAATTTCCAAATATTGAAAACAAAAAGGTCACATTACAAAATTCACATTTTCTATAAGATTTTTTTAAAAGCCAAGTGTTTGTTTGTTGTAAGAAGACTGAGAGGTTTAATAATTTACCTAAGGGAATATAGTTACTAATTAAAGGAGATTGTTTAATCTAGTTGTTTGTATCACATGTTCCACACATTATGCTCATGTGTCACAAAGTCTAACAATAAACAAATAAAGGTAAGATTAGTTAAAGGTGACGGGGCAACTGGATGACTTGTATGAATTCTGGGGCTTTGGCAACTGTGCACCAGTCCCTGAATATTGACTAGAGAAGCCTCATATGCCAATCATCAAAAGAAAGGCAAAAAATTGTAAACATGGATTCCTGTTTAGATCACAATTATGAAGACTGAAATTATCATTCACATTTATGGTAGGTATACATACATTTTCTAAAACAATCTCAGTGTCAACTATTCTGTTCCTGGGTACCCATAAACTATTCAAATGATCTGGAATTTCCAATAATATTACTCTAAAGTCAAACTAAACTAAGTCAATCAAGTCAATAAGTATTATAATTCAAAATAAATTTTAGGGACAAAACACTCCTTCCCCATTCCTAATGTTTTCTTTCATATGAAAGTAGTCCCACTAATATAATAAGCCTTTTAATTCAATAAAACTGGTTTGGAAGAAGAAACTGGGAATAAACTGTTGGTTTTCAATCTTTACTTTGCCTCAGAATCACCTGGAGGACTTGTTAAATAGATTTTCTGCATACTCTCCCCAGGAGTCTGATTCAGAATGTCTAGGAAGGGTCCTGATAATTTGCATTTCTAGCAAGTTCCCAGATGATGCAAATGTTGCTCATCCTAGAAGCACACTTTGAGACTGCTGTCCTAGACCTTTCATATCTTTTTTCTCTTGGGGAATAGCTGCCTTGCAGAAAGCTTGAATTGGGTTCAGTACTCCACACAGGGAGGAGGGAGCTTGATTTTTCCAGTACTGCTTGTGTCTGGGTGACTAATTCTGCCTAATTTTGGAATTGAGTATTAAAGGTCCACTTGCCCATAGATAAAAGCCTAATTATCCAAGAACAGCTTTACATATAAAAAATGTGATATTATGATTTCCACCTGATTTATTATTTTTTGTTTCATTTCTCAACTGATTCAGAACTCAAGGAGAATACAGAAGTGTAATATTTGGGTCGCCTTTATCCCAACATAACATATGCCTAAAAAGCCAAAATCCAGAAATAGCATTATTACTCACAAAAACAAAGATATATTATGAAAATATGATGAATATATTTTGTGTGTATGTTTTAGTGGTGCTTTTTTCCCCTCCAAATCAATGGGTCTCAAATACAATGTAAAATAAATGCCTATGCATATAGGATCATGCAAACAGAGATAATTTTATTTCTTCCTTTCTGATTTTGTTGCCTTTAATTTCCTTTTCTTATCTTATTGCTCTTGCCAATACTTCCAGTACTACGTTGAATAAAAGTGGCAAGAGTGGGTGTCTTTGCCTTGTATCAAATCCTTGTATGAAAGGAAAAGCTTTCAATTTTCTCCATTGATCATGATGTTAGATGTGGGATTCTCATAAACAGCCTTTATTATGTTAAGGAAAAAAATTTCCTTTTATACTTATTTTGTTGAGAGTTTTTTATCATGAATGGATGTTTGACTTTGTCAGCTGCTTTTCTGTGTCTATTTCAAGAATCATGTGGTTTTTATCTTTCATTCTGTTAAAGTGATGTATTACATTAATTGATTTACAAATGTTAAACCAACCTTGCATCCCAGGGATAAATCCCACTTGATCCTGGTGTATAATCCTTTTGATACTATTGTTGTTAAAATACACATACTTCTCAAAGCAATATACAGATTCAGTGCAACCGTTATAAAAGTTCCAATGGTATTCTTCACAGAAATAGAAAAAACAATTCTAAAATCTGTATGGAGCTACAAAATACCCTGAATAGCTAAAGAAATCTTGAGAAAGAAGACCAGAGTTGGAGGCGCCATACTTCCTGACTTCAAATTACATTACAAACATATAGTAATCAAAACAGTATTGTACTGACATAAAAACAGATATTTAGACTTGGAAATGAGTTTGTGCTCAAAGCTTTATCTTAACAACTACTTGCTAAAAAGATGATCGAAGAAAAAGTGCTTATGTATCAGAGTGCTTCCATGTTTTTTAATGTTTTTTTGTGTGTATGAGAACAATAAAACAGTCATTTATTTCTTCTACTGTCTGAGTACTTGCAACATGAATAGTTATAAGTAGACCTAATAGTGAGCACAAATTACATTATGTGGGGCATTCTATTACTTGGAAGGCCGTAGGGATCTAGGACTTGCAACTGACATCTAGGAAAAAAAGGCAAAAACAAAAATAAACATAAAAACAATAACATCCACAGCAAAATCTGTTATCCAATATAGCAGTTTTGTTTGTGATTTGGGGCTTTATTTACCATAACAAAGGAGAATTATAAGTGATAAAGAAACACTGATTAGTGCTGATGGTTAATAGGGAAAGACATTGCTCTTGTAGGAAGGGAAGATGTAATGAGAGCCTTATTTTGCTCAGTAATTGTAGCTTTTGTAGATATATATACTTGTGGTTTGAAGAAAACTTCATTAAAATTCCTGCATAAAAAAATTTAATTGCGAATCTGAAACTCTCTAGGTTCTATCCCCTTTGCACTTCATTGAAACAATGTTTGCTGGGGTTTTTATTTTGAAAACAAAATTTATTAGGATGCTACATATTGGGTTAGAATAGAACAGACTGTATTTAAAACTAAAGAAAAATCAATAAATCAAGTTCTTACTGCAAGTATTATAATCATTTCCAATGATTTAAAATTTGTGAGGATGAGAAGAGTCATTTGATAACTTGTTTAATATTGCTTATTAATCCAAAAGAATTAGAAAGTTGCTTTGAGATATTTGAAAAAAATGAAGAAAAGCTACTCTTGAGTTTGTTAAGTTCTTCAAACAAGTCTAAGGGAACAATATCCTATCAACATCAGCAATAGATGAGTGAAGAAATCAAGTGACCGTTAAGTATTGTATGAACTGTTGAGAGGTGACGTGTGGTGGCAGAGCTCCCACTTCACATCCAGCCACCTGCGAGCAAATCCCAGGGCTGCTGTCACCACCATGTGATCCTGGGCAGGTTCCTTCCCTTCCCAAGCCTCAGTTTCTTCATTTTTCTTCAATGACAGAGTTGTTATGAGAATTCATATAATGTAGGGATCCCTGAGAATCTTTCAGTGGAGTCCCTGACATTGAAACTATTTTCATAATAATGCTAAAACGTCATTTGCCTTGTTCGCATTCTTTCCTGAGGGTCCAGTTAAGTTTTTCAGAGCCTAGATCATGTGAGATATCACAACAGATTGAATGCCAAGTGGAGACGAGAATCCAGCTGTCTCCTATTAACCCAGACATTTAAAAGACTTACAAAATGAAAGAGTGCCTCTCCTCTCATGAAACTGTTTTGTTTTTGAAAATATAGTTATTGTTTATAAAACTATGCTCTTGGTGTTAGCGTGTAATGGGTGTTTTAATGTTATTTTAAAATAAATTAATACAAAATATATTAAAAATGTCTCAGTTTTAATTTATAATACAGTAAATATCCATGGAAATAACACACATAAACAAAAACTCTTTGGATCCTCAATAATATTTAAAAATGTAATGGGTCCTGAGACCAAAGAGACTGAGTACTGATTTAAAACAATTGCTTGACAAAAATGTTTTCCGTATAACTAAATTCACAAGTCAGAAAATAATTCTGTTAAGTTATATAGCCCAAATTTGCTTACAGGATATGTAGTAACTATAGCTATATTATTTCTCTACCTTTTAAAAAATTGTTGAGATCAGTGGTTCTCAACTCTGGCTGTACATTAGAGTCCTCTGTGAAAATTTTTAATAAAATACTATCGTTTAGGGCCTCACATGCTGTCACTGATATTCTATAAAAGCTCTTTGTATGTATGGATTAATTTTATCATTAAATAACAGCTTTAAGAATTACCTTATCTAGGGCTTCCCTGGTGGCGCAGTGGTTGAGAGTCCGCCTGCCGATGCAGGGAACACGGGTTCGTGCCCCGTCCGGGAAGATCCCACATGCCGCGGAGCGGCTGGGCCCGTGAGCAATGGCCGCTGCGCCTGCGCGTCCGGAGCCTGTGCTCCGCAACGGGAGGGGCCACAACAGTGAGAGGCCCGCGTACCGCAAAAAAAAAAAAAAAAAAAAGAATTACCTTATCTAGGTAGGCATCTCATCCCCAAAGCAAAATGCACCAGATTCCACTTTCTGTTATAGCTGTTTAGGTTTGTGCCTAACTTCCCAGTAGACCCTGAGCAGCCCCAGGGCAGCTCCAATGTGCAAAGCATTTTTCCCTTCTTGCCCCCTTGAATGTAGCAGATTGTGTTAAGCGTTCAACTAAGGTTAACTGAATAAATGACTGAATGAAAGAATGCCTAACTAAAGACTTCTACTTACTTTGTAGAGCAAACAGAACGCCCCAAGTTGTCCCCAGGGTGCAGTGCTCAATGTTCCTCATTCCACAGAGAGCAGCAACGTGCAAAATCCCAGTCTAACTACTTTCACGTCTCTATCCATTCAGGAAGGCCTGAGAGTTTATGAATGTCCAGTGTGCTGACCCTTCAAAGCCCAGAGGCACTGGCTGCCCTGCAGAAACCAACACTGATGAGTCACGTCGGAAGGTGGAATGGGGACCAAATAAGAGTAACAGTGTTGGGGAGACCTTGTCCTAGTCACAGCCTTTCTTCAAAGACAGGAGACTCATTGCTACTGAGCTAAGCGAGCAGATTTGGAAATATGGTTGGGTGTGTCTGAGGCACACGTGACTACTCAGAAACATAGTGGCAGAGGCACCTCTGTGAGAGAGGCCACAGCTCACAGGGAGAAGTCCCGTCATGCCAGTAAAGCCAGCCCCAGAGGCTGTGCCCAGAGGACAGCTTCACTCCATTGCCTCTTGTGTGAGGTCAAAGTAGAGCCTCCTTCTGCAGTGTCTTCTCAGGGAGAATGCCACTCTCTATAAACTTGAACCCTAAGGATTACAGCTCTTGGTAAAATTTCCTTGAATTCACTTGTGCTGCCACTTAATGAGATGCAAACCAATCTTTGGAGGCAATTCCTGAGGACCCATCACACAGACCCTCAAATTCCAACCCCTTCCTCCCAGCAGCCAACCCTTTACTGAGGGACTAGAGATGTGTGTGGGGGTGTTGTTTTTGTTTTTTATATAACATCTTTATTGAGATAAAATTTGCAAGCCAAAAATTCACCCACTTAAATTCTATAACTCACTGGTTTTTAGTAACTCACAGTTTTATACAACCATAATCAATCTTAGAATATATTTGTCACTCTAATGAGAACATTAGCAGTCAGTCTGCATTATCCCCCAACGCTCTCTACCCCTAGTCCTAGGTGTTGACCTAAAACAAATAGACTGCTGGTTATTTCTCCAGCAAAAATGGGTTTACTCAAGATCAGCCAAGAATTGCAATTTGGGGTCCGTAACCAAGGCAAGCCACCTGCAAGTCCTCCTCCCCCACCACACACACACACACACAGAGCAAGGGGAAAAGAACTCTCTTAAAGAAGGAAAAAGAACTTTGAGACGGCTATAGTAAACAAAGTGTCCATTGGAGGAACTGAGAGTTCAAACTACAGTGGCTTTACATTGACTGAGTTGTGACAATTTCTCACTGGCTGAGCTCTTTCCAGGCAAGAAGAGGGAGTCTCTCTTCTTCCTATTGGGCTCTGCTATCATCATAGGGCATGAGAGCTCCCCCTTCTGGCCTCCTGACTCTATTTTAATTGGGGTTTCTGTTCATTAATTTTTACATTTCCCTCTTTTGATCATGATCTTTCTCTGAAAGTATCACTGATCAAGTCTGATTTTTCAGTTCCAGCAGCTTTTTGTCCTTCAGTGTCAGGAAGGACCTTTCCTGAGGGCAGTGTTTCACACCAGAGGGAAAGTGCACAGATGGAAAACTATTGAGGTCACACTGGAGTAGCAAGGAGGAGTAGCGGGGAGAACTCTCAGGCACTTTTTGTCTAAAACCCTTATGTTATCAAGATCATAGACACTGGAGATCATCTGAAATGTTATGTCATCATCAAAGGTTGGCAGACAGATGTCCAACAAGCTTAGTCCAGATATCTTGGGAAAGCTGTCTTATCAACTGTCATCTGCTTAGATTCCAGCAGGTCCAGTCAGAGTTTGGTGCTTTCTTTAGGTATGTCATGTGAATCCAAGAGTCTATTTCCTTGGAGTTTGACAGCACAAGTATTGGTTAGCAGTACCTGATAGGGGCCTCTCCAGAGAGACTGAAAACAGTTCTTGAAGTGTCTTTTCCAATAGAAAAAATCTTCAGATTGCAAGGTGTGACAATAAGGTCTTCATCTCCCAAGAGCTCACCATGAAAAGATTGCTCTACCAAAGCATCGTTATTTCTAATAGAAGCAATTTCAGCCTTCTAATATTGGAGTATCCCTCCTTTTATCCTGTCTGGGTCAAAAAGGCAAGATCATTGGGCATCCTGTGACTATATCAAAGGGTGAGAGTTTATGAGTTTCAAAATCTGAGATTTTGAAAAGGATCTGAGATTTAGAAGGCAAAATGGCAATGTTTTTGACAATGCTTTTTGGAAAGACTCTACAATTTTTTTTCCAATGAGTCTTAATAATACCATTAGCTCATTCAACTCAGTCAGAGGACTGATGGTGGTAAGCACAGTAAAAGTGCTGTAAAACCAGCCAAATAGCACAGGCTTGTTGAAGTATCTGACCAGTAAAATGGGTTCCTTAATCACTATGAAGTATGAAGGAATTACTCAGGTAGGGATAATCTTTTCCAAAAGGACGTTAGGCACATAAGAGTCAGTAGCCTGTCTGCTCAGGAAGGTCTCAGTCCAGTGTGAAAACACACAGACCATGACTAAAACATATTTGTATCTATGAGGCAAGAGAAGTTGTATGAAATCCAATTGCCAGACCTCAAATGGTTCATTAGGCAGTTTAAAATGTCCAAGAAACAGTCTTCCACAGGCTGTATTTTAGACAAGTGGGACAAGTAAGGTAGGTACTTTTTCGTGATCATTTTAAATTTTATTTCCACTGGAAGGAAGCACATTGCTTCTACAGCATTCCAAAATCATGAGCTACTCTGAAAGCATAATCTACTACAGCATAAATATTGGCAGTTTTGTCCTTGGATAAAGTATAATCCCATATAAAAGCATATAATTCGGCCTGTTGGGCTGAAGTAGTTATAGGTAAATAAGCTGCCTCAACAACATCAAAGGGAGTTGTAGTAACATACCAGCACTATATTTGCCATTGTCACCTTTTAAATAAGAACCACCAGTGAACCAGGAGGAGTCAGCCTTACCCAAAGGAATTCACTGCAGATTATCAAGAGGAGTCAAGAGATGATCCGTTGGTTTTAAACAGTCGTGAGGGACTCCATTAGTGACGGAGGGCAGAAGAGTAGCAGGGTTAAGGTTATTACAAAGCGAAAGAGGTATGTGAGGAGAGGAGCAGTTAACTAAAGGACTTCATAGGAGGTGAGGTGGCTGGCTGAGAAATGTTGAGCGTGTTGAGAATTCAGGAGAGCTTCTACTGCATGAGGTGCAAAAATAGTTAAAGGGGACCCCACAATGGTTTTCTTGGTGGTCTTAACCAAAAGGGCAGGGGTCATAAAGGCCCTAAGGCAAAGGGGGTATCCCTGTGCCACAGGGTTCAGTTACTGTCTAAAACACCCTACAGGTCAATGATGGCCCCTGTGTTTGGGGGTGAGTACCCCAAAGGCATTCCCTTCCTTTTCCTACAAAAAAAGGAAAAAAGGATAATTGAGATGCCCTAGGGCATGTGGGTTAATCAAAGTCTCCTTTAAGGCCTTAAAGCCTATGTTGCTCTGTTCTTCCCATAAAATTGGGTGGGAGTAGTTATTGTTGAGTCTAACAGCCAGAGGTTTGGCCTTAAGAGAAAACTTTGGAATCCAATTTTGGCAGTCATGAGCTAGCCCAAGAAAACCTTGCAGTTGGCACTTAGTTTGGGGTTTAGGGAAATTTACGACACAGATGAGAAGTCTATCTGGATCTAGCTGTAGCCCACATTCTGATAGCAGATGCCCTAAATATTGAACCTGGGTTTGGGTAAACTGCAATTTTTCCTCAGCAACCGTAGGTCCCTTTAAGGCTAAAAGCTTAGCAAGTGAATGCTGTGTTCCTGTGAGGAGGCTTGAGAAGGAGAGAAAAGAAGCTAATCACCCACATATTGCAACAAAGTAGAACCTCTAGGGAACTTTATATCACCCAGATCAGCCTTCAGGATTTGTGGGAAATAAGGACTCTCATTAAAAACCTGAGGTGCTTAAATTTGTAACAATCTCTTTTCCAATGCCCTGGCTCTTTGCAATAATAGCAGAAACCAGGAGGGTTTTGGTATCATTTAGGGGCCTTAATTTGCTGAAGCTGAAGGTTAAAAATTTTAGCAGTCTTCCTGTTAGATGACTCATCTAGAGTGTGAGAGAGCTGATTTGCCAGATTAACTAAATCTGGAGTGGACATAGTTTCCTATTCCACCCTGGTTCTTTTTACTAGAAGGGAAAGGGCCCAGCCCATTAATAAACAGAGTTAAAAGATACATGGATGGGATCAACCTCTACAGGAAGACCAGAATTTAAAGGATAATAATAATCTAAAGTTGATTGCAAAAAAAATTAAAAAAAATAAAGTTGATTGCAGTAGTCATGAACATGTTCATCTGATTTTTATGTGCAAGCCTGAATTCTGTTCCAATCAACAGACCTTGGAAAAGCCCAAGAATTAATTAGCCAATGAATTTACCAAGAGATCGCTTGAGCCTGATCATATAAGTTAGCAGACTGGTCTCCCAGTTGTAATTCTAGAGACATTTTAGGATTTTCCCAATCAGTGGTTTTCATCTAACACCGGGGTCTGGCCTTTGCCAACAAACATAGGAACTACATGATGTAAGTCAGAGAAACCTGGCTGATCAGTTTAAATGCCTATATCAAATTGCTCATCAGATCTGTGAGGATTTTCAGTTACTGTGGGGGAAATCTTTGAGTATGGCTTGCAGTTCAGATTTAGTCCAGGAAATATAAAAATTAAGGGTTTAGCCTCTGGGTCCTCAGAAGGATTAATTTTAAAGGGACAGATTCTGACAAGTTCAGAAGAAAAAGGGAGTAGACAGAGTTTGAGGGGAAAATGGAAGTTCAGTGAGAGAACCATTGTGGGGGAACTGAGGCTATGGGGAGGTGTAGGTGGTATTAGAAGGAAATGAGGAAGATGGTACTGGAGGTAGAACCTGAGACAGAGGTGCTGGGAGAGAGGAGGATGAGGCTTTGGTTGCTATTTTATCTTTCTTTAATCATTTGTTTGTGTCAATCTTAAAATTTTATTTTGCTAAGAGACAACTTTAGGCTCCTGATAACATTTGAAAGCCTGAGAATACTAATCATAATAGGCATTCCATTCAGTTTTGGAAATTTTAGAGCTGTGGTTGTCCAATTCAGTTTTATGAAAAGTAAGTTTAGGAATTTCAGAAGTTCTCCATGATAGCTCTTGATGTTCTAAATTGCCTTTGATTAGATTGGTCCATTTAGTTAGAAATGCACTTGAGGAAGGACCATGACTTTTAAACATAAAATCCACTGGGATCCCTTTAGGGAGGGGGGCGCCCTCAAATATTGAGATAACTCAGATTCCATTTCCCAGAGGTTTTTCTCTCGAGTAAAAGAAAAATGTTTGTACAACCCAAATAGCCAAAACAGGCTATTTGCCAGGCCTAACACCAGAAAGTTCTAAGGGAACAGTCTAGTCCCTAAGGAGCAGGATGAAGTCTTCAATGGAACAGCCCCTCTACCAAAAGTAACCAAGCTGAAAGCTAACAGAATTCCAGTTGAAACAGCCTGAGTTCGAAGAGTCAAGCCAAAGCATCAAATAAGTACTTGAAGAAAGAACAAGACTTTAACCGGAAAGGACGAAGCTTTAAAGGTGATCCCAGATAAAACCTGGAGAGTTTCAAAATGCAAAGAGGAAGGAAGCTTGGATCCAAGAGAAAGACTCACCCTCAAACTCCAGGGCTTGGGAGAAAAACAGTGAGCGACAAGGGGCTCAGTGTGGGTACGGCACCTGTTTGCTCACCAGCCTCAGAGGTGTCAGGGGTTCCTCTGGATTCTTATACTGGTCACCAAAATGTGGACCTAAAACCAAAAGACTGCCAGTTATTTCTCCAGCCCAAATGGGTATATTCAGGATCAGCAAAGAATTGAAGTACAAGATCTGCAACAATGGCGAGTCACCTGCAAGTCCCTGAACAGCAAGGAGAGAAGAACTCTTTCAAATAGGGGAAAAGGAAGTTGGGAGTGTTCTAGTCAGCAAAGCGTCAACTGGAGGAACTGAGAGTTCAAGGTATAGTGGCTTTTCATTGGCTGAGTTGTGACAGTCTCTCACTGGCTGTGCTCTTGCCAGGCAAGTAGAGGAAGTCTTTCTTCCTCCTGTTGGGCTCTGTTAACACCATAGGGTGTAAGAGCTTTCCCTTCTGGCCTCCTGACTCTATTTTAATGAAGTTTCTGTTTATTAATTTTTACATTGGCAAACACTAATCTAATTCCTGTCTCTATGGATTTGCCTATTCTGGATATTTCATGTGAATGGAATCGTACAGTATGTGGTCTTCTGTGTCTGGCTTCTTTCATTCAGAATGTTTTGAAGATTCACCCATGTTGTAGCATATATCAGTACTTCATTTCTCTTTATTGCCAGATAACATTACATTGTGCGGATATACCACATTTAATTTATTCATTCATCAGTTAATGGACATTTAGATTGTTTAACTTTGGGGCTGCTGTGAATAATGTGGAGACTTATTTTTAAGCCACTAAAACCACAACCAGTTTTCTCTATATCCTTCTCCCTGACTCATATGTGTATGTAATCAAGATATTCTTTCATGGGGTGGGATGGTGGGGGGTTAGAATCGTAAAGATAAAATTTTTACTTTTACCCCTTGAAGCTGTTGATAATGTCTCTCATGAAGACAGAAAAAAAGATGCAGACCATACACAGGAATATAAAATGGATTTAATGAGTTCAATCACAGAATCATAGAACGTTCAATGAAGATAACTTGAGAGGAGAACTAATCCATTTTACCAGTAAGGAAACCTGAGTTCCAGAAATGTTACATGACTTACTTAAGATCCTGTGTCTTTCTTGACTTCCAGTGCTGATGGGTTAAAATATTATGCTCCCAAGTTAGAAAAAAATTAATAAAGCTCAAAAGTCTCACAAAGCAAATGAAATTTTAAAAAAAAGTATTTATTTGAGGTTTTAAATGAAACACTTGAAAGCTATTTATTGCCTTCCTTGCCAGCTTCAGGAGACACACCCTTGTGGTGATAAAAGAGGTTACACAACCCTGGCCCTGATTAAAGAGAGTTTGCACCTTCCCCTCCCAGGCTATGGCTCAGCCTGTGGTGAGTGACAGAAGAGAGAGGTGTTCCCTAGCGATAGGTTAGTGAGCTAATGTCACAGCTCTGGGGTCCAAACTGGAAAAGCAGAAGCATGGCACTGGCAGTCCCTTCCACCCCCAAGACCCATCACCCAATCAACAAAGGGATGACTTCACCTGCCCCACCCATCCCTGCCAGGCACAAGGCTTCCAGTACGCCACCAGAAAACATTAGCATTCTGAAAGCACAGATCTTCTGTTCCTCTCAGATAGTAGGATGAAGCCCCCAGAGGCACATTTGTGGTAAGATTAAGTTCCTGGGTAGCAGTGGCAGCAGTGCTAATCAGGACACCCAGCATCCCATGCCAACCGTGTTTAAAGTACAAACTGTCATGCCTTGCTCAGCTAACAAAGGAATTCTGCCACTAGATCACTTCTGCTGTGTGATTTTTTAAATTGCTCCTGGTCACTAAGCCTCAGTTTCTCCAGTCCTCTAAAAGAGGCTTTCCTTTTCTTCTTGAGTCAGACAGAGGTGGTTTCTGTTGCTGCCAATTAAGAATCCTGATTGACACCCTACCTAATCCAGACTGAGAACGCTACCGCCCTCAGATCCTCTGCTGGTTACTTTGCAACTTCAAGCAGCGTGTGTTAAGTGCTCACTGCTTTTCTCCAGCACAAAATGTGCCTCGAGATCCCACTTTGTGAAGTAAAAACATTAGTACTCCAGTACTCGCTTCCATATCTCCTCCCTTCTTCTAAAATAAAAATATTTCTGGGCTTCCCTAGTGGCGCAGCGGTTGCGCGTCCGCCTGCCGAGGCAGGGGAACCGGGTTCGCGCTCCGGTCTGGGAGGATCCCACATGCCGCGGAGCGGCTGGGCCCGTGAGCCGTGGCCGCTGAGCCTGCGCGTCCGGAGCCTGTCCTCCGCAACGGGAGAGGCCACAGCAGCGGGAGGCCCGCATACCACAAAAAAAAAAAAAAAAAAAAAAAAAAAAAAAATTTCTGTTTCATTCTATAATTATATCTGTCTTCTGCACTTTTTTCTAAGTTGATTCTAGAAATTGAAAATCAATGAACAGTCTTTACATCGTGCCCACATAAAAATTATTCAACTCTGAGAGTGTAGTGTGCTATATTTACCTTTCTTTGTTATACGCCTTATATATGTTACTGGTGAAACAGCAATTCCTCCATTTTTGCCCTCTGGAGGGAAAGAATTCAGTGGAGAGACATAAAGCAGTTTTTAGTAGCAACAGTTTTATTAAGCAAAGCAAAATTACACTCTCAAGAAGGAATGAGAGCGGGCTGTGTGGAAACCAGAAACAGCCCCACAGTGAGGGCAGGGTTGGGTTTCTTAGAATGGTGGCCATCCCTCCCCGTGTTCTATGTCATTCGACTGACAAGTTGATTGACAGTTTTAGGTTATATAACCTTTTCCCTAGTGTGCAGGCACTTACCCATAAGCACCCAGTCGAAACCCATGGTGGGGGGCAAAAACCGCAAGACTCATTTATTATAATTAAGGCATAGTGGGCCCCGGTTACGTCGAGTCACTCTTTAGGTCTTGGTGTACCAGTACCAACCTGCGTTGGGAAGGGAAGAGCTAAATTGGACTCCACATGGGATCTGTTTCTTTGACCTTAACCTTTGCTTTTCGTTGCTTTTTGTTATTCTAATCATACATATGGCCTGCCTCGGGGAACCCTGCCCCTCTGCTGTTCAGCTCACTGGGAGACAATCTGACCCTGCTCGCCTGTGGATGGCTGCAAAAGAGAAGAAACTAACACATCCCCTCACCGAGGCTGCTCATTCCAGGAGACTGATGGCCCTTTTACTTTACTTCTTCAAAGCCTCTCCCTCTCTGATTCTATAAAAGAAACTGGCATCCAGACCCAGATAAGATGGTTTTTCAGAGACACTAGTCTGCCATCTTCTCAGTCTGCTGGCTTTCCAAATAAAGTTGCATTCTTTGCCTCAATACCTTGCCTCCGATTCATTGGCCTGTCTGCAGCGAGCAGAGCAAGCTTGGACTTGGTAACAGTTTTATCCTGTTTAGTCCTGATAAGGCTTTAAACTTATCGGTGGTCCTTGACTAGAAGACAGAGGATCTCTGGGTGTGCTCTGATTACCAGGGTCCAGGTCTGGGAGGGAAAGATGACCCCCTCCAGAATGGGGTAGGACTGCTCATGTCTGACTAGCTACCTAACATATATATATATGTGTACACATACACACACACACACACACACACACACACACACACACACACAGTAATCCAATATCATAATCCTATGCCACTGAAATAAACATGATCCTGCAATCAAATTGGAATGAGTTGTCTTTGTTTTTACAATCTGGTTTTTGTCTCCAAGGGAATATCCTCAGATTTTTCCCACCTATAGCTAGAGCTCTATACTTTTGTTCCAATCTGGATTTTCTAGAGCTACTACAAATCAATGAATCTGGTGTAAGATGCCACTCCTTTCTTGCTTTTAATCCAACGGTTCCTGGAATCCAGTTTGTTTTTCTTGATTTACTCCCTTGTTTTATAGGTGTGATATTGTAATTTATAATAAGATATAGACATACACACACACATAACAAATAAATATATGTAGTCTTCGTTCATGGTTCATCCCTGTTTCTGGCACAGAGCTCTCAAAACCCTTGGAATTTCCTGAGGATAGGAGCGATGGGAACATCTTTTGTTATAATATTTGGTCTCTATCCTCAGTTTCTGAGAGCCATAAAGGTGAGATGGGTGTCTTGTTATTCATAACAAGCCCCTTTTCATCACAACTGGGTTTATGTTAATGAGGTGACTTTTGGAAAGCACCTAAGGCTGGGGGATGGTTGCCAGAGGAACAAACCTTGAATAGAGACTTGGAACTTTCATTCCCACCTGGTAATTTCCAACGAGGAGAGAGGCGCTAGAGGTTGAATCAATCACCAATAGCCAATGTAATGAAGCCTCCACAAAAATCCTAAAGGAGAGAGTTATAGAACTTTCAGATTGGGAAAGCAGAAGCCTTCCATGAGCTGGAACCCAAATTCCATGAGTACAGAAGTCCCTTTGTTCAAGACTTTGCCCTGTATATCTCTTCGTTTGGCTATTGATTCTTATCCTTTGTAATAAACCAGAAATCTAGTGAGTCCTGTGAGATACTCTAGCAAATTACCCTGTTGTGGGAGAAAGGAGCAGTGAGAGAATGTTCATGTCCCAGGTCTCAGGCGAGTTCCTGGGATGGGCTGCCAAATGAGGGTCCTTGGCTTCACACAGGAAAGAATTCAAGAGAGAAGTACACATTCCATAGGCAGAATGCAGTCCAGTGAGAGCGGCCTTGCGGTGTGGGGTTGTTAGTTTTTACGGGCTGGGTAATTTCCTATGCTAATTCCAGTGGAAGGAATACTCCAGCTATTTTGGGGAAGGGGGATTTCCAGGAATTGGGCCACCTCCCACTTTTTGGCCTTTTATGGTCAGCCTTGGAACTGTCATGGCATTGGTGGGTGTGTCATTTAGCATGTGCTAACATATTACAATGAGCATGTACCAAGGCTCAAGGTCTGCTGGAAGTCAAATCTTCCAACACTTTGGGCCTAGTAGGTTCTAACCAGTTTTTGTCATATCCTGATTTCTCAATGACTGTGTCATTCTTTTAATGGTTGTGCCCTGCCCCCTTCCTTCCTGTCTCAAACCCAACCCTCTGATTTACAGCCCATTGGTCAGAAGTACAGGTAACAACCTGGGTTTTTCATAGGCAACTGAAGTGTGTATGTATAGGTGTCTGTGTAGGGCGGGGGTGGTGTGTGTGCAGCCTTGTAGGACTGAGCCTTTAACCTGTGGGATCTGATGCAAACTCCAGGTAGATAGTGTCAAAGTTGAGTTGAATTGTAGGACACCCAGGTTGTGTCCGAGAATTGCTTGGTGGTATGAGAAACCATGCCCCACTCCAAATTGGGAATTGGATACAGAATTGTTTTAATAGGTATACGTGTCCAAATAACTTTCAAAGAAAGGGTCTGTGGAAGATAAACATTTGGGGTCCTTGCCTTGCCTTTCTAAAAAACACTTTCATAATGGCCTTCCATTTGATTGATAGTTTGGCTAAATATGAAATTCTGACTTGAAAATATGTTTCATATAGTAGTCTGAGGTCTTTATCCATCATTGCTGGTGAAATGTTCGGTGCTGAATGAAGTCCTGTTTGTTTGTTTGTTTTTTAGTCACTGTTTCTGAAGGAATAAATAATATAGTTTGATAAAGGGGTGGAGGGCAAAGGTTCAGAGCAAGTGGAATTGTACAAAAAGCTGATTGGAGATATTGTACTGGTGTAGAAGTTAGTGTAGAAGGGTAGGAAGAGAGAAACTCCTAAAAGGAAAGAAGATTGAGTAGGAATTACAAATAAACTGGTTTGCTTGACGATTTCTTAGTTACTCTGGATTTCCACACTATAGTGAACTCCATAAAGATGACTGTTCTCCTAGAAATGATTCTCTTAGAGATACTGCTGAATTTTTTTAAAAATTAATAAGACAAAAGTCTTTTCACTTTCCCAAACACACAAACATGTGATATATGATAGTACTGAAATTTTTGCCTTTCTGCAGAAAAGAGGTAGAAAATTACGACATAATATGAATATCTTGCATCTTTAATAGCACAGTGAAGAGAAAACTTACTGAATTACCAATGCAGTATATTATGATTGGAACATTTTCTTCTCTTGAAAATATATACCAATTAAAACCCTCACCATTGGTTATTCAAAATTTATTTTGCTTTATGAACCATGTAGAATGGAAAGCAATCGTGCTGTAATATGGTGCCCTGTGACATGATAACGTCTACTACCATTACAGTTTCAACAAACTTGAGCAGGGATTCAAATGAGTAGCGTGACTCCAAAGGAAATGGTTTCATAATGGCATGCAGTGTTCTCAATTAACACAGGAAAGATTAATGGTCTTTTTCCCCACTTTTGGTGGTCTCTGTTAAGGAGGAAAAAACATTAGTTGCCATTTGATTTTCCACTTAATGGCATTTACCAATTGACAGGCCAACCGGGAAAGTCCCTCCACGCAGTAGCTGTATTTGCCATGGATGTGGCCCTGGCATTGTACCACCACTGCTGATTCTCCATGATCTGAAGAGTCCACAGACAGCAACTCTCACCGAGGGGAGACTCTAAGACTAAATTTTATAGCTGTAGACTATTTACAGCTGTAGGAAATTACAACAGCTATAAATAATTTTAGGGATGTTTTCCCCTTCTCTTCTACTTGTCTTAACCCTCCGGTTAGGTATGTCTTCATCCTCTGAGAACATCCCAAGTCTATGTCTGATTAGCCACTTCCAGCGGGGAGCAAACTGCATACCAAAATGGATTTAATGCTTCCCAATAAACCGACAAATCAGCTGAAGACTGTGAGTAAAATGAAAATGTTAGGAATATCACCCTACAAAAAAGGTGATGACGGCCATAGGTTGGAAGAGTTATGATCTGTCAGAATCTTCAAGGAAGATTGCAAGGAACAGCTTAGCCATATACCAATGCTCCATGGCTGCTAGAGTTGAGAGTCTGAACATAGCCTCGAATTCTCTGAGGATGTTATTCATAAAGGCACAGTTAATCAAACTCAGACCTCTCTTCAAAATCTCACTGTACGAGCCAAACTTATTGCCAGCAGAATGAAGTTGCCAGACCAGAGAAGGTAAGTGAAAGTCTGTGTGCCCTGGCTTCAGAACTATGAGGTCTCAATCCATTTTAAGAAGTAAAAAAAGTGTTTTTGTGTGTGCGTGTGGGTGTTTTTACATTTATCAGACATCTAGCTTTCTAGCCATACAATCAGAGCTTTGTACTTTTCCAAGGATTTTTAACTATATAAGTAGATGTTTTTGTTTATTTTAATTTAATTTACCAAAAAGGAAAAAAAAATTCTCTCCTTTCTCTCCCTCACTCTTTAGAGGAATTCAGAAAGGACAAGTGTGAGCCAAAATCACTTCTGGCTAGAATCCATGGTTACCAAGCTGAAAGAGAAGGCAGTTTTATGGGTAAATGGTCTTGCCTCAAATGCCAGACGCCTGCTAAAAGTATCACAGGCTCCCAGAAGCTTTCTGTGCCTTCTCTGCCATCACAAACACAAATGGTGGTTCTTTCAACAGAGATGCTGGCGTCTTCTTCATTGATTACACCCTTGGGTTCTGAGAAAAATGGTTTTCTTTACTCTTGGCATAAGGGAATCTCTATACCAGGTGGAGTCACTAGATTTCAGTAGTTTAGAACTAACTCAGAGTGATGAGAGACTCTAAAACATTGTCATAGTCTTGCCCTTGAAGGGAAAAACTAAACCTAAGGAGATTTGGGTTTTAGCAGTTTGTACAATTCCTCTGCGGGTTCACATGCCCGCTCTTTGCTGGTTTTGTTTGTTGGCCGGTTAGTTGGTTCATTTTTTTCCCTAACGGAGGGACAAATTTGTCCAATCCTTGAAGATGAATGTGAAGCAAAAGTGTAAACGGGCAAGCTCAAGGTTCTCCTTCCACAGGGGAGGAAATGAAGCAGTACAAGTGGGGATCCTGACCAGAGTCTTGAGTCAACCGATCTGGGTTTGCACTTAACACTGCTCTACATCTGGGATTCTGTAAAATTCAGATGAAAATTTCTATCTCACAGTGTTGTTGACCATTTTTTAAATTAATAAACTTTATTTTTAGGGCAGTTTTAGCTTTACAAAAAAATTAAGCAGGAAGTACAGAGAGAGATACTCCCTCTCCCCCTGCCCTCAGTTTCCCATTATTAGTATCTTGCACTGGTGTGGTGGGTTGTTGAATTTTAAATTATATATTACATGAAAGCATAGCATTTCAAATGTTGAAATTTGCTTAGAAAAATGTGAATTATTATGATTGTAATTCAAGACCCTCTCATTTGTTACTGAATAACACTTTCATTTTTTGATGACATTTCATGGGTAACTCTTATCAAAAATCTCCCCCAAATCCCTACTAGACCACCACATAGTTTGTGAAATATCATCCGTAAAGATGTTTTTCTTTAGATTTAAGATCTGTTGCCCTAGTAACATCTCTTTGAAATGCAAATGCCCCTAAGAGAGAGAAAAGAATAATTCTAACTATAATAGATAACTACTGTTGATCAACAAAAAACACAATCCTCATTCAGACTCTAGAAAGATATTGACCATTAGTTATTTTAGTAAGAATGATAAGGAGAAAGATCCAGGTTCTTAAGTAGACATTGCTCAAGACAAGGACTGGAGTTGTCTTACATTGTTCAACGACCACAGAAGTGGAAATTATGGCACAGGAAAGGAGAAGAAAGGCAAGTTAGTTTTGAAAGAAGGGAGTCTTGACTCAGCCTTTCTTCAAGAGAGAATCAACGTCTGAACAGAATGGCAAGGGATATCCAATCTGGCTCCATAGGAGTTCAGCCAGTGGGATGATGTCACTGACTTGACATTGAATGAACACCAGTATGAAAGAGCTTCAAAATAGTGCCAAGAACATGGAAAGTGAAGATTGAGACGAATGAACATATTGGAGTTCAGGAGTGTCAGAGAAGCAAGCCTGACACGAAGGATAGAATGAATCCATTTTAGAGCTGAGTCACTGATGAATTCAATTGTAGCTGGCTGTAATTGAGCAGAAGAGATAAGACAAGTATACATATTGTCTAGACTTCAAAAACATGTATGAAGCTTTCAGAGAGTTCTCAGGCATGGTCAACCATTGAAACCCCTGCAAAGGTCTTATAAATATGAATACCTGGCAGAGAGGATCAGTTAAGTATCTTTGTTTAAGCTACTTCCCTGCATCTTAATTAATCATCCTCCCTATTAGAAGTGCTATTCAGTTACTAGAGCCTGATGTATTGCTCAGGTGACCCAAGTATTTCCAGGCATTGCTGGCTAGAGCCTGGATCAGACCTAATAATTCCTTTCCTGAGGACCTACCACAAGAAAATAATCAGAAATAAGGGGCAAATTTTGCATCCAGAGATGTTCACTGGAGTTTTATGTATGTTAGCAAAAATAACCTGAAGTCCAAGAATAGAGGGATGGCATATCCATATTATGAAATATCACACATATTTTAAATTGTTTTCTGATAACACCATGATATAGGGAAAAAATGATCTCATGATCTAAAACAAAAATCTAATTTTTTTAAGCGAAAAAAAAAAAAACAAACCAATGAAGACACATCTGTATATGTACTGTGATCTCTCTCTAAAATCCTAAGCACCACCACTTACACACTAGATATAATGCCCCAAGAAATAGCAAAATGTCAACCACGGTGTGTTGTATTAGTCAGGGTTCTTCAGGGTTCTCTCTGAGAACCAGAAGAGAAACAAAACCAATATAGGTTATACACAGAAAGATATTTGTATAAGGAATTGGCTTTTGTGATTATGGAGGCTGGCAAGTCCAAAGTCTGCAGCTGATGTTCCAGTTCAAGTTGCAAGGCCAGCAGGCAGGAGGAATTCCCTCTTATTTGGGGAAAGGGCAGCTATTGTTTTCTATTCAGGTCTACAACTGATGGGATGAGGCCCACTTACATTATGGAGGGCAATCTGCTTTACTCAGTCTATGGACTTAAATGTTAATCTTACCCAAAAACACCCTCATAGAAACACTCAGAATAATATTTGCCCCAATATGTGGGTATTTCATGGCCCAATCAAGTTGATACATAAAATTAACCATGGATGGCATATGCTGTCACTGGGTCTGCAAACTGAATGACAACAGGGACTATATCTTTTAGCATGAATTGTTAGGTTAATGATTTATAATTTATTAGCCAAGCTAGATTCACTTTCAATATCGAAGAAAACACAATCACCTTCATTGATATATTATCCAAAGCAGTACCTTCTTCCATTGAAATCTGGTTGGAGCCTTTCACTCGACGGTGAAGAGCAGCTAAGTTAGTGAAACCTCAGAGGTCATTTCGTGTGCCTGAAAATACACCTAAGCTGAAACAGTTGGCAAATGATTTACATAAATTATAAGTTATTTACATACTATGTTATTAAATTACAAAAATTAATTTTTATTTTAAAAGTCAAAATATTTATGTGGCAGAATTCAGCTATAAAGCTTCTCTTATTATTACTCATATTTGAATATATTGTACATAAAATCATGTGCCTTCCCTGCCCTCCAAAGAATATGTACTATTCGATACTATGCAATAACTCTTGCCCCAGCTTAGGATTCTAGAAATGTTTTCATTCCTCTCAAGGTGGTAATGTTCTTCCTGGAGACGTTCTCTTTACAAAGGGTTAATTCTAGATGTGTGCTGGTGGTTGTAATAGTGCTTAGGGCTCAGAATGACTAGGAGGAAGAAGTAGAGAAGAGGAGGGGAGACAAATATTAACTTACCCAATTAACTGTTACCCAAAGGATAACTTTTAATTAGGAAGGTAATTTCTCCCTCTTAAAAAAAAAGCTGAGGGCTTCCCTGGGGGCGCAGCGGTTGGGAGTCCGCCTGCCGATGCAGGGGACACGGGTTCGTGCCCCGGTCCGGGAGGATCCCACGTGCCGCGGAACGGCTGGGCCCGTGAGCCGTGGCCGCTGAGCCTGCGCGTCCGGAGCCTGTGCTCCGCAACGGGAGAGGCCGCAGCAGTGAGAGGCCCGCGTACCGCAAAAAAAAAAAAAAAAAGCTGAGCAAAATAGCCTATTAGAGTATCAAGAAAAACGAACAAGCAGCAACGGGCACTTCTACTCCATTTCCCTTCCCTGTGGCATCTACCCCATTCTCCATGTTGGGGACCTGAGACAGAGCCCTTACTGTAAGTGACTTGTCCCCGGCTCAAGGAGCAGGCACCCCAGCCTTCCTCATATTAAACCTCTGCTCAGATCACCCAGTCAATATACCACTCCCAAGGGGACAAGATCTGTCTCTCGGGACTGCACACTTGCCTTGAGCATCCTTTGACGGCCCCAGCCATGATCTATTCTTGTGTAACTGGGCAATTACGTTTAAGAAAGGGGAGGGGGGACTCTCATTAAATCAAGAATTTAGTGACATCCGGTCAGTAGCTAATACTTGGGGGTAAACCTCGGATCAGTCCTGACCCTGTGAAAAAGTTGGAGGTAAACTCTCTCTTTTTTAAGACCCCGCTTTCTTCTTCAGCTAGTGGTGCTAAACTAAGGACCTTCTAAATCTAGGCTCCAGAAGGCTCACCCCAAAAACCAGATCTGCCTTCTGAACTGTCCAGGTAATGCCTGCCCATCTCAGCATAACTTCCTAGGTCAGGTCCTCCTGTACTACCTCACCTGCAAAGGGCTGTCTTCTTCACCCATCCCGGACCCAAACCTAAAAAGTAGAGGTGAAGTGGGAAATTGGTTCCAGCTGCACGGCCACCTGGGACACGGACAAGGGACCTCAAGCAGGGTGATGGGTGACAAAATTTCAGATCTAAACTTAGGTAATCCACAGGAAAATCACTAAAGCTTGATGGTAACTCATGTTGAAACTCACTGATCACCTCAATAATTCAGTAATAGTAATATATGTTTTTAGCTTTAGGGTGTACAAAAAAAAAAACCTCTGTGGCTTTTTCATGCATCCACTCCATCAATGCCCTGATGATGGGAACACCGTGCACACAGCACGAGCTGGAGCTGGAAAGGCCAAGTCATGCTCATGGGTCCCAGTTTCTGAGTCCTAATTCAGATGTAACATTGGCATGATACTTTCCTATCCAATGCCCTTTTTCCCCTCTAAAAAACACATTCTGTTTCTTCTTTTCTTTTTTTTTTTTTTTTTTTGTTTTTTTTTGCGGTCCGCGGGCCTCTGACTGTCGTGGCCTCTCCCGTTGCGGAGCACAGGCTCCGGACGCGCAGGCTCAGCGGCCATGGTTCACGGGCCCAGCCGCTCCGCGGCATGTGGGATCTTCCCGGACCGGGGCGCGAACCCGTGTCCCCTGCATCGGCAGGCGGACTCCCAACCACTGCGCCACCAGGGAAGCCCCTGTTTCTTCTTTTAACTTTCATTTTGATTTTTCGCCTCTTCCACCACCTGTGATTCTCTTACATTCCTCCTGGTGATATTTCTTTTACTTTATCCACAATTTTTCCAGGAACCATCAAACGCCTTCTATTACGCGGGTTACTCGAGGTGTGAGGGGAGGGTATTAACAAATAATAGAAGACATGCTTCTCTTCATGGGTTGCTTACCAGCAAATTGGGAAGATGTGGGAACAGTAAGAGCTGGCATTTACAGGCCTTTTAGGCACATTTTATGTATTAGCTAAATTAGAGCTCACAACCACAGCATGTTACTATGATCTACACTATTGGATGAGGAAACTGAACGACAAGGAAGTGCTTAACTAGTTTCTAGTTAAGGAACCGAGCCATAATTTGAAAGGCAGTCTAACTTCTTAACGACTTCCTTGTACTGTGCCCACTGTACAAATGAGACAAAGATTGGAGATACATCATAAAATACTTAGAAGCATGTGCAATATAGTCACGCAAACAGCTAAAGGCTGTTATGTGGTATAGGCATCAAGAATCTAATGAAGCTGAGAAGCTGTTGGGGTTCTTCGTCCTTTTTCTGAGGGGAGGGTTAAGCCCACAATGGTTAAATCCTCTACTCTCTGATCCCCATCCTCTCCCAGCCCTGCCTTTACCTGCTGCACCTACTGCTCTGTTGACACGGTTCCTAACTGGCCACTCAATCTCTGGATCTCATTCATCCTGACAAGGTGAGTCACTTCTCCCGCGTGAGGACTGGGCCTCTCTGAAGTTGCCCCGCCTGTTTTTTTCTTTAGCAGGCAAATGCCAGTTTCTAGTATCAGCCTGGCTGTGTCACCTCCCACAAGCTACTTAAACGCTCTGTGCCTCAGCTTTCACTTCTGGAAAACGGAAATAGTATTGGTACTATTTAACAGGGCTTTGTGAAGATTATATGAGCCAGTACATGTAATGTCCTTTAAGTAGCCCTGACACATTAGGAGGATTTGCTCTTTAAATAATAGTTTTTATTAATACTCTATTATTATTATTTGTTATTTATTATTATTATTTTTTTTCAAAGTGGCGGTTCACTCCGCTGTTTGCCTTACACCTCCCCTCCCACACACCAGAGATCTAGGCTGAGGTTTAATCCTCATTTTACTATCCTTCTTTCTGTATCCCGTCTTCCTCAGAAATGGAATCTGTCCCTGCAGTTTCAGTGACTGTTTATATTGGATAACCACCTGATCCATAGTCTATCCCTGACTTTTCTTTTGAATTCTGATTTTCTATTTCCACCTCTTTACTGGATTGTATTACTTGCTGTTCTGGCTACAACCTGGAACATACCTAAGACCAAACTCTTCATCTGAAGCTCAAAATTGGTTTTTCCTCCAGATTTTCCTATTCACTCAGTATGGCAGACAGACCTTAAGGAGACCCCTAGTGAGTGCCCACCTGCTGCTGTCTGTGCCTTACGTCATGCCCTCCCCTTGATGTGGGCAGGAAGGACCTGTAACTTGCTTCTAACCTATAGAACATGACAAAGCTCATGGACTATTACTCCTGTGATGATGTTATGTTATGATTCTAATTTAGCAGATGGAACAAGAGGGCTCCCTTGCTGACTTGATTAAGTAAGCTGCCGTGTGGAAGAAACCCACATGGCAAAGGTCTGCAGTGGCCTCCAGGACCCGAGACCACTTCCAACTGACAGCCAGCAAAACATAGGGGCCCTCGGTTATACAGCCATAAGCAAATGAATTCTGCCAACAGCCTGAATGAGCTTAGAAGTAGATTCTTTCCCAGTCGAGCCTGCAGAGAAAATGCAGCCCAACTGACGCCTTGGTTGCCACTTTGTGAGACCCTAGGCAGAGAACCCAGATAAGCCATGCCCAACCCATAGAAGCTGTGAGATAATACATGTTTAGGCATTGTTTTAAGCTGCTAAGTTTGTTATGCAGCGTAGGACACTAATACACTTGATATCAGTTGGTATCCACGGTAACACCACTGTCTCAGTCTTGCTGGAATTACATCAAATTAGACTTCTAGCTGCTCCTTGTCATTCAATCACTAAATCTAATATGATTGAACTTACTAATAATAGTCAATACTTATGGAGTGATTTTTGTAAGCCCTGTGTTGTACTTATTTTATTTGTATAATAATCAGTGCCCTAGGCATTCTCTTTATAGATGTTGAAATGGAAACTTGGAGGAGACACATAATTTGCCAAAGGTTTCACAGTCAATAAATGTCTGGGATTCAAACCTGGTACATCTGATTCCTAATCCTGTGCTCTTTCTACTGCATTGGACTGGCTACCCAGGTGCCTGTGTTAAATCAGAAGTCCTAAGTTACAGCTAAAATGAAAACTCCTTATATCAGCATTTTAAATATTTCAAAATCTGGTCCTGGTTTCTTCTTCCAGACTTTTTCCTATTATTCATTTGCTCTCTCTGAAATTGTTTTATGTTTTTGTATTTCACTATCTTCCCTAGTCCCGGATCATCCTCAATGAAACAATATCCCCCTTTGATAAGTTAGCAATGGAAAAGGACTTTTCGAGTGTAGAGGGGAGGGCTAGGAGCCCTGGTCTGCCACTCCATATTTCAACTTCAATTCACATCTGAATCACAAGGTTTACTTCTGCCACTTGTCATACGGATCCGCATAGGTTACTGTCCCCCTGCCTTTAACACGTGAGCAATGCACTAGGGACGCCTGCTGTTAGCTGCTCTACCCTCAGGCTCTTCTGTAGGAAGTTGCCCTACTCACCGCCCTCTTTAAAATTGAATGGATTGTTCAATATCAGCGCCATCCCCAGTCGTACTGAAACCTAAGGCAAAAAGAAAAATATGCACCCTTACTTGCACTTGTCAAAACACCCTTCCATAGGTGTAGCCGGATGGAA
The DNA here is from genome assembly GCF_002837175.3 of Physeter macrocephalus. Classification (NCBI taxonomy): domain Eukaryota; kingdom Metazoa; phylum Chordata; class Mammalia; order Artiodactyla; family Physeteridae; genus Physeter; species Physeter macrocephalus. Next base: position 75,972,180 of record NC_041219.1, on the reverse strand, counting down.
AAAGTTAATAAAAGCTCTACCATCAAACACGACTGCATATAGAGCTCTGCCTTGTGCAATCTGTTCACCAGTCCTGTCCATGTCAACCCGCCTGGAGAGGAAGGAAAAGGCCTCAGGGTCCAGGACCCCAGGGCTGATTGAAAACGACCCTCTCTCACTGCACAACAACGGAATCATAAAACAAGCAGGCAGCACCACCCTGTCTTTATTTAAATAATAATATTTTGTTTTTAAAATATTGTATTAAATGTATTAAATACTAAAATAGGATTTATCTTGATTATTGACTCTTCTGGCTTCCCATTAAAGTACGTACCCAAGGGGAGTGCTTCCCTCTTTTCACCCTGATTCTGGCCTTGTTCAATTTCAACGGCTTGGCCTCAGCTGATTGAACTTCCTCGGGCCATCTGACCCCAGGACAGTCCATATGAGATTTGTACTTGGTGACGCTGTCTTGCCATGAAGGAAACTGCTGTGGGAAATAGTCCAGAAAATACTATAGCAATCATACAAACTTTCACACATAGGATGACATCATCCTTTCCCCCACCTCCCTCCCATTCTTTCTGTGTGACAAGGAGTCTCCTGTGGAAGGAAGGGGCCAGGGAGGGAGTGGGGAAGAGCATTCCCAGGCAGCATCTGGAAGGGCACAGGAGCTGGGAACTCTGGGAAGTGGGCTGTGGTAGGATAGTGAGGAAACCTAGACCTTGTAATGTGGAGGTTTATGCAACCTGTTCTTCCTTCTCCAATTTTCTTCTGTTTTCCCTTCATTTTATGTTAAATTCCTTTCATTGTAAAGCATAACGCCAGGGCCCCAATTCTTTGGTAAACTGTGCCCGACCACTGCGATGCTTGGTTAATTTCCTTCTTTTAGACTCACTGTCTGTCACACCAATAGGCTGCCTTGCCTAAGTCAGGGGTCCCTTACATTTCACTCACCTTGCGTAGCTCCTAGCTACATCTCCCAGCCCAGTGCGATCAGTTCCTAGGGTCAGTCTCAGGAGTCAGAAATCGGAAATAATTCAGTGACCTTCTTTACCAACGAATATAATCACACTAGCCACCCACAAATTACCAGCAAGGAAAGACCACAAATTTTAATAAATGATCATTGACATCACCAATTTAAGAACATTTGCCCTTAGCAATATGTATAGCCCCGCTGACATTAATAAGAGAATGTTTTTGTTTCTCACCGTTCTTCCTCTGGTGCCAGGAAGAATAGCTACATTCATTCTCTTCCTTAGAATCATAAACTCAGCTTATCTCCTGGGAACCAGACCTTCTCCTGGGCTGGACCTGAATCTTTCATAGCTGTAAACACATAAGAAGTTTTAACGCTGCAGGAAGGAAATATTCACTCCTAGCAAGACAGTGGAAATTTCACGTAGACTAGTTTTTGGAACCTTCGCCCAAGAGCTACAGAATCCAGAAACCTATCTTTACTATTGCAACACACTTTTCAATTGTATGATTGACCTCCCCAAATAAATTGTAAGTTCCTTTTTTGAAAGGCCATGTTTTAAATGACTTCCACTCTCCAGAGTGCCCAGCACAAATCACTATACATATAAAGAACTCTTTAAGGAGTAACAGATCAGATAATCTTGAGCATTGTTTCGTCAGTTAACGCTGATCGCACCCTTGTTTGGGCTCGGTAAAGGGCGACAGGTTAATTAGGTGAAGTCCTCAGGGCCTTGGAAGAAAGAGGAAGAGATAGGTGGTCAGGGCTGATCTCTGCAGGTCAGGACTACCCTGTAGGAGCGCATGGAGGAGGCTGTGAGAAACAGGTCTAGTTTACGAGCACATCCACTCAGAGATCCTGCCAGACGCAGATCGTGAAGGACCACGTTGTTCAGGACGGCAAGCACTTAGCTGTTGTCCAGGAACAATGCTGGAGGTCTCGGATTCAACAGGGCAATTCTGCACTGTACATGTAACAAAGATGATCCAGACCCACGAGAATGAGGAGCTGCCTTGTAGATGATAAGCTGATGGACAGAGTAGAGAGAAAGAGAAAAATGAAGCAAAAGTTAAAAACTAGAGGTCAGAAATGTTAGGAGGCTCTGATGAATAGAAAGCTGATTTGGGAATTATTTTACAAATGCAGCCCAATTGCAGTGGCGTCCTCCTTATAAGGGCTTTTCTAGACTTGTCTCAGGGAAGTTAATTACATTCCTCAGAGTCACACAATGTTAGAAAATTGTAGAACTGGGTTTTGAAGTCTGTCTAGTCAGTGGGATCAGCTTTGGAGTCTGCCTTCTTAATCACTATGCATACTGCTCCAGATAGGACATTTTTCATCATTCCCTCCCCCAAATCACTATATTTAATTAGTTTTATGTTTTTCGAATACTCTAGTGTTCTGGCAGTGCTCATGTTACTTTTGTCACTATTTTAATTTCCTTTACCTTACAAAGACTTTCACTCTAGTAGATCACTGCACAATTATTTTTTCTTCTAAAATCTGAAAGATCAAACACATTTCACACTGTCAAAGGGATAAGTCATTACAACAATGAGGCAGTGCTAGAAGCCCAAATAGTTTTAAAAACTTGTTTACCCAGAAATACCAATATATCCAGTGACATCTGATATTTGTGATTTGCAATATTGATGACAACACACTCTCACTGGACTTGGTACTTCAGTAGCATTTAGTTCATCAGTAAAGTGACATAAAAATTTACTTTCTCGTGATCCCACACTTATAAACTCAAATTGACAGCTCTTTATGTTTAACTGCACTGATTGTTTTTGCTAGAAGGTAAAAATGAAAGTGATGAATTTTCATTTCATAGATATTTCCAATAAAATATAGCACCTAATTTCTCCTCTAGAAATCCAACTGAATGGAAATGTCTTTGTTTGTTTGTTTGAGAAAGAAATATTGGTATGAACATGATAACCTGAAAACCCAAACTCCTGCACGCAAGAATCAGCCTCACAGGCAGGTGGTGTTAAGGTTGTGACACAGAGACAGAAGTCAAGATGTTATAGACTGAATGTTTGTGTCCCCCAAAATTCATATGTTGAAATCCTAACCCCCAATGTAATGATATTAGGACTGGGACCTTTGGGAGGTGATTAGTTCATGAGGGTGGAGCACTTATGAATGAGATTAGTACCCTTATAAAAGAGACCCCGGAGAATTCCATCACCCCTTCTGCCTTGTGAGGACACAGTGAGAAGAGGACCTTTTGTGAACTAGAAAGAAGTCTCTTACTAGACACAGAATCTGCCTGTGTCTTGGACATCCCATTCTCCAGAACTGTGAGAAATGAATTTCTGTATTTTATAAGCCACCTAGCTACAGTATTTGGTTACAGCAGACTGAATAGACTAAGACACAGGACTTTCCCAGTGAGGAATGTTTTTCCACCAATAACTCTGAAAAATGTTCTCAACAATGGCCTAATTCAGAGAACGGAAAGCAGAAAAAGTTATTTCCTGACAATACAGCAGAACCATCCAATGGAACTTTCTGGAACAGTGGATATGTTCTATATCTTGTGCTGTTCAGTATAGTTGCCACCAGCCACATGTGGCTATTGGGCATTTGAAATGTGGCTAGTGCGACTGAGGAACTGATTTTTAAATTTTTACTTTATTTAAATGTATTTTTTTCCTGGTACTGAGTAGGGTACCAATTCTTTTTTTTTTTTTTTAATTTTTATTAGGGTATAGTTGATTTACAATGTTGCATTAGTTTCTGCTGTACAGCAAAGTGATTCAGTTATACATATACGTATATCCACTCTTTTTTAGATTCTTTTCCCATGTAGCTCATTACAGAGTATTGAGTAGAGTTCCCTGTGCTGTACAGTAGGTCCTTATTAGTTATCTATTTTACTTTATTTAAATTTCAACAGCCACATGTGGCTAGTGGCTACCACATTGGATAGTACAGCTGTGGAATGCAGCAAAGATGTTCTTACATCCTTAACATCCTACCCTTAAGGAAAGGACAAAAAGAAATTCTTTGAAGAGAATAGTTTGAGTGAAGAATGGGGGAGACCACTTTCATAATCTAACTGCCAGTTGTATTCATCGTATGCTTCTCAGTTTCAGTTTGCAGACCAATAAAATCCAACACAAATTATACTATGGTTTTACTTTGGAGGCAGCCTGGGAGGGTGAACAGGGCATCTGACAGGAGGCAGCTGATCTGGAATTTAGTCTGGGTGTTCTGCTACCTGAACAGGCCCTTGTGTCTCTCAATTTTAGTTTTCTTATCTGCAAAATGAAACTGTTGAGCTCAACAAACGCTAGGGCATCACATGACCACAACGGTTTACATTCCTATCCAATTAACAAGACATTATTAAAACATTTTTTTTTTTGTGGTATGCGGGCCTCCCTCTGTTGCGGCCTCTCCCGTTGCGGAGCACAGGCTCCGGACGCGCAGGCTCAGCGGCCATGGCTCACGGACCCAGCCGCTCCGTGGCATGTGGGATCCTCCCAGACCGGGGCGCGAACCCGGTTCCCCTGCATCGGCAGGCGGACGCGCAACCACTGCGCCACCGGGGAAGCCCTATTAAAACATTTTTAAAAAATCAGTATTATTGCTTCACAGAGGTAGAACTAAAACTCTTATAAGTCTGCTGATTGAAAATAAAGCTTTAAGGAAACGCCAGAAATGCTTGGGATTTTCTGCAGGAAAGATTTTGTGACAGATCAGAAATACAGCAAATAAATAAAGCAAATGCATGCTTTCTTAGGAGAATAAAAGTGGACAATAGAGGGTATTTGTATGCTTAGAGCTGCTCCACTTATTTCCACACGTTCCATTTGCTTCATACATAGAATAACCACAACAGGTCTCCCAAGTTGCCTCAGCATCGGGCTCCGTGCAGTAGAGACTCGTCTAGTGAGAGGCCCCTGATTCACATTTGCACATACAAGCAAGGGTTTGCAAGGGCTAATCAGATAATTATACCTCAGGCAACCAATTTGCATGGCAAGTGATACAGAGTTTTATTTTATTTGCTTTGCATTTCAGCCTTGGTATTGTAAAATGAGGTACCATGTAAAGTCACAACTGGTGGGGTGTTTTGTTTGTTACTCCTTGGTTTGGTAAAATAGGTTATGAGTTTATAAGGATCAGATTGTGCTCTGTGACTTACAGTGTAAAATGACCTCACACTGAAGCCACCAGCAGAGTCCTGTGCCATCCAGGACTGTTTTTCTCCATACCCCTCCCCCAACATAAAAGATCCTAAGTGTCTTTGAAAATAAACAAGGAAACTCCATCTCTAGTCACTGCAGCTTATTATTCTATCTTCAGATGTGTGGTTTGTAACATTAAGAAAGTATGTAAGCCAGCCCACACCTAATATTTTAGTAGAGAGGTGACCAGTTGAAACTTTAAATGTTCAACACGTTTCTTCTTGCCTTTTAGCAAACTCTCCATATAGTTCTAACGGGCTCTTAAAATAGGAGGTAACCACCAGAAATAGCCGCTTTATTTAAAAATCTCACTGTTCAGATGCTTTTGCTAATCTGACATCAGGGAAAAGCTAAGTTCAAATGTCATGCTTTGGAAAGCAATAAAAATCACCACCTGGAAATCCAGAGGCACAGGCAAATTGATATTCAAAGCAGGTGTGTCGACCTCATAGCGACGTGGCAGAAGTCATTCAGTGGTTCTGGAAGGAAGGTTAGGGTCCCAGCAGGGCAGCAACTTCCTGGGTGGGGGGGGGGCTTTGCTGTTAGTGTTCTAGCTGCACATGCTATAGGCTTCCACTGTCTTTCAAAGAAAGTTCTATTAGTTGTGCGTGGGTTGGGGATAGGTGAGTTAAACTGACTGGCTCAAACCAGTCTTCAAATAAAAGAACTAAAAACAATAGACCCCACGTGTATGAGCTCAGACACTAGAGGGCATTTCTATAATTTTTTTTCCCATTTTTGATTCTTTTTTGTTTTCTTTCAGCTCAGGCCTGGATCATGAAAAGAAATGCCATACACTGCCAGAAGGAGCATGTGCAGAGCACCAGCTATACCTTAGTGCATCCCTCTAGTTCAGATCACGTGGGAATAATTTCTAGGCATCCAATTATCTAATATTTACCAGCCACTAATACTATTCTGAGAAAACCGCTAGAGCATTTGATGTAGTCATTAGTTAGGAACTCAAAAAAGTATGACAAAACAGGGTAGGAACACGAACTCATTAATTCTCTAAGCTTCCACTGAGTACCTATGATGGTAGACTGCATTCGTATTTCTAGTTTTTCACTCTATCCTGCATCCATGTTTTTTGCCATGTGGCTTTGAAGTTTCTTCCACTAGATGTGGAGTATATTTTGCCACTCAATGAAGGTCGAGCTTGATCATGTGACTTGCTTTGGCCAATTAAATACTAATGGATATGACATAATGAAATATTTGAAGTGTGGGTGTGCAGTTAAGTTTATTCTCTTGTGCTACTGCCCCTGCCATGGGAAATACTTTCTTCTGATTAGTTGCTGTCCCTTCAACCAGGATTCTAGGGACAGACTGGAGCATAGCCTACAGCAAGGAGTCAAGCCAACAGCTTGATTACAATCTCCCAGCTGAGCATAACCTACATCTTCTGATCCACAGGTAACCTCAGAACCATGCTCTAGAGGATAAATGCTAAGTTTTGTGTGATGATGTGTCTTAGTGTGGCTGGTTACAGAGCATTTTTACAGTAGCTGTTGACAAAGATACTTTTTACATGCAAGGCATTGTGCTGGACTCTGGGGAAGCTCAAGATGAATTAGAGACGTTCCTTGCCCTTGAGAGACTCTGGGTGTAATAGAGCAGACGTGTACATAAACTACACAATAGAGTTGGTGCTATGAGAGGTCTGGACCAGGTACCCTGGAAAAAAAGATGGATGGCCACCAAAATAGAGTTCCCCTGCACTCAGTTCATGCTAATCCTTTTTTTAGCCTTAAAGATATTTCCTGATAAAACCGACCTTCTATATAACTAATCAAATTCCAGCTCCTGCTAGTTAATAATTTTGTCTATTTAAAAGTGTTTAAAATATACTCATTTTTCTCCTCTATATGTACATTTACATTTACTCCAAAATGACAGCTGATTCAAGACTAAACTTAGGCTAAATCTCTAACATGAATTGAGTTCTATCAGCAATATGAGAAGTATATCTTTCTACCCATTGAAGAAAATATCCGAACCATCTGAGGACAGTAAACAAGATATGTTCTTTCTCTATATGTAAATCCAGGTCATGTGGAAATGCAAGGCATCAAGGCTGGACTGCCTCGGAGACATTTTCACACCTGCACGTTCCTCCCTACCTTCTGAGACATCCAACCTGAATCCCACTGTTTGTTTGCATTAAAGCAGAAGGTCCCATCTTTTTTTTTCTGTAGCGGAATTGCTTTGGATTTCTTCCAAAGACTTATGAAATTCTGGAAACAGCAAACAAGGAGATGAGGGGTAGGAGAATAAGTGTTGAAGTTACTGATCTCTGGTGGGGAGAGGCTTATGCTACATGCCTCTGTCTTCTCAATGACAGACATGGTTGCATCTGCCCCCAGTATGTCCTACCCTGCTAAAGGTCTTAGTAAAAGTATCTAGGCATTGTGGGCTTCCCTGGTGGCGCAGTGGTTGAGAGTCCGCCTGCCGATGCAGGGGACACGGGTTCGTGCCCCGGTCCGGGAAGATCCCACGTGCCGCGCAGCGGCTGGGCCCGTGAGCCATGGCCGCGGAGCCTGCACGTCCGGAGCCTGTGCTCCGCAACGGGAGAGGCCACAACAGTGAGAGGCCCGCGTACCGCAAAAAAAAAAAAAGTATCTAGGCATTGTATTAAAATGTAAATATTCCTCTGGGCTTGATAATTCAGGAGTGCTTGAGGAGGCACTCAGCATGAGTGCCCGTACTCCACACTTCCAAGCCCTTGGCAAACATCAACAATCCATCATGGAATTCTTTCCTATTGAGGCTTTCAAATTCTTCTAAAAATAATGTTGCAAAAAGCCACTATAATTTGAAGCTAAAGAACATGAAGACAAACAACATAAGCTCAAACGTTGCATCTACTACTTCCCAGAAGTGTTATTTGGGAAAATCAGTCTTTCTCCATACGTTGATTTCCTCATCCATCAATTATGTATAACAGTGACACCTATTTCATAGGATTGTTGTGGGGAGGAAATGAGATAATGTATGTAAGTTGCTTAGAAAAATTCCTTACACATAGAAAGAGTTGAATGATTGGTAGCTATTTCTGTCATTCCCCACCTACTAGACTAAGCATGTTCTGGCTGTTCCATCTGACGACCTTGCCTTAGGACATCACTATCGGGAATGTCTGAACTGAGAAGAAACTTAAACACTTAGTCCACTCCCTCATCCAGCTGCCCTGGCCCTGACGCATGACATCTTGTAAACTTGGAAACAGGCTCGGAGAAGTTAAGTGATTTGCTCAGAGTTAGTCAAAGTCAGGACTAGAAGTGGGTTATACTGACTCCTGATACGGTGCAATTTCCATGAAACTAAGCCTAGGTAAGCCATTTTATCTTGAGGGTTGGTGATCAAGGTTGCAGAGGGCTTTGTGCAGCCATCATGGAACATCACCTCCAAAGTGTATAGAAGGAGGTCAGGCTACCCAGGATCATTATAATGGCTTCCCAAGAGCAGTATCCTTTCTCTTGGCACGCTAACCAATGATAGGACTTTGGGAGGAAAAGTAGAAGCCCTACAGATATCTCTTTCCTACAGTTTAACTTTCACAGAGGAATCTGTGGGGTAAGACCATAAGCTATTGCTTATTCATAGCAGTCTTGCCAAGGGATTTAATGCTTCTGCCTCCTCCGATGATAGCTAATACTCCAGCAAGGGCTAGATTTTACTGTGGGGGTTGACTTGGCACTGCAGTGGGCATGGGAGCATGGTGTCCCTTTCCAACTAAATCCACTCTACTTTACACAAGGCAAAACCTCCTCTCCCCCCTAACACACACACACACACACACACACACACACACACACACACACACACACCCCTACCTCTAACAAAGACAAGCTTCACTTTTCCTTATGGTAAATCTGTTAGGTAGACAAAGATTATATTCCCCTTTGTCAGTGAGAAACCTGAAATTTAGAGAAGCTTTGAGGACTTCTGAGGATTAGAAAAGCAGAATGAGAACTCCTGCCCAATCTTTTATCACCAAATGCTTTGTTTTTGAGTAATAATGGATGTGCTTGCCATTCTGGTATGGGTCCCCCATCTCTGTTCATAGCTGCTACTAAGTGCCAAGGCAAAGCAGTTGATGCCAAAAGCTCTTCTCTATTTTTTTCTCCCCAAAGAAGAGAGCTCAAGAAAAACTCATTTTTGACACGTGATTTAAAACAGATAACATATACTTTCCTTTCTCGAGTCCAGGCTGGTGTGGTGTTATCCTTAGCCTCCACGCTTGCCTTAGGACATCACTATCGGGAATGTCTGAACTGAGAAGAAACTTAAACACTTAGTCCACTCCCTCATCCAGCTGCCCTGGCCCTGACGCATGACATCTTGTAAACTTGGAAACAGGCTCGGAGAAGTTAAGTGATTTGCTCAGAGTTAGTCAAAGTCAGGACTAGAAGTGGGTTATACTGACTCCTGATACGGTGCAATTTCCATGAAACTAAGCCTAGGTAAGCCATTTTATCTTGAGGGTTGGTGATCAAGGTTGCAGAGGGCTTTGTGCAGCCATCATGGAACATCACCTCCAAAGTGTATAGAAGGAGGTCAGGCTACCCAGGATCATTATAATGGCTTCCCAAGAGCAGTATCCTTTCTCTTGGCACGCTAACCAATGATAGGACTTTGGGAGGAAAAGTAGAAGCCCTACAGATATCTCTTTCCTACAGTTTAACTTTCACAGAGGAATCTGTGGGGTAAGACCATAAGCTATTGCTTATTCATAGCAGTCTTGCCAAGGGATTTAATGCTTCTGCCTCCTCCGATGATAGCTAATACTCCAGCAAGGGCTAGATTTTACTGTGGGGGTTGACTTGGCACTGCAGTGGGCATGGGAGCATGGTGTCCCTTTCCAACTAAATCCACTCTACTTTACACAAGGCAAAACCTCCTCTCCCCCCTAACACACACACACACACACACACACACACACACACACACACACACACACCCCTACCTCTAACAAAGACAAGCTTCACTTTTCCTTATGGTAAATCTGTTAGGTAGACAAAGATTATATTCCCCTTTGTCAGTGAGAAACCTGAAATTTAGAGAAGCTTTGAGGACTTCTGAGGATTAGAAAAGCAGAATGAGAACTCCTGCCCAATCTTTTATCACCAAATGCTTTGTTTTTGAGTAATAATGGATGTGCTTGCCATTCTGGTATGGGTCCCCCATCTCTGTTCATAGCTGCTACTAAGTGCCAAGGCAAAGCAGTTGATGCCAAAAGCTCTTCTCTATTTTTTTCTCCCCAAAGAAGAGAGCTCAAGAAAAACTCATTTTTGACACGTGATTTAAAACAGATAACATATACTTTCCTTTCTCGAGTCCAGGCTGGTGTGGTGTTATCCTTAGCCTCCACGCTCAGATCTGAGTGCTTTTGGGAGAGGTAAACCGTTGACATTCAGTTCCATATTTCCAAGTATTAACACACGTCGTGGGGAGCCTTTACAATTACTCACTCATGCTGAGGTCTTGGGCGGCCCGCTCGAGCTATTCTTTCCCCGATGCCCCATCCAGCTGCCGTGAGCCAGCATGGATGTTGTTAAGCATTGGTAGGAAACCTGCCCCACTGAGACCCTCACACTGGAGTGAAAAATGTAAAGATGAGCAAGTAAAACGGAAACCTAAATCATTTTTTTAGAAATGCTTTTAGTTGTCCATGGAGAAACCTAAGCCTAATACTTAACACCTCCAACTCTAAGTTGATTATTTTAACGCAAGGACATCAAACGGCCACATTCTCCCCCTCTTCCCGTGTCTCCATTCTCACCATTTCCTCAAGCCCCACACACGGGAGGGAAATCCCCACAATTTCTGTGGGACCTGAAGGAATAAGTCTGTCAAGTTAGTTCCATTTTCCTAATATGAGCTGTTATAATAAATTTAAGAGGCCACCAGAGTCCTCTGAGTTAAGAACAAATCGCACATCATCCTAACGTCACACCTATTTCCGTTTTATAACAGCAGTAAATCAAAAGCGGTTTCACAGTGCAAAAACTAGCTACAGCAGCCACAAGTGCCAGGCTCTTGGAGATGCCAATGCCCAAACGTCTTTAGCTTTGCAGTGTATGTTTTGGCTCCTGGAGGCTCAATTTTTCAATTAAGGATTTTTTTAAAAGTGTGTATGTGTGTGAAAGAGAGAGAGAACAGAGTCAGGTAAATTTACCAGACCAGACAGTGAGGCTTTTGTTCTTTATGAATTTTATTTGTTTATCTTAGCTTTACTTTTGCTTTGATATGACTTTTGAAGGGAGTATTGAATATGGAACCCAGCCAAAGAGTGTTTACGCAAAATTTAATATGACCTTGAGTGTAAATGAAATGCAAGTCTCCTGAAGATGCTGTGTAGCTTGGTACCATCGAGGGCTCTAAAAACCTGCTCAGATTTCACCCATAAGTCATGCTTCCTAGGTATTGGTTAGAATTCCAGGTAACTTTGCAAAATATTTCTTGCATGATTCTAGGCAGTTAGAATAATTTAGGAAGAGACTTGGTACTTACCCATCACATAAAGTTGGTCTTTCCTGGTAGGCAATTGAATTTTTAAAGAGCCTTTATCATTTTCTGCTAATTGAGCATTATATTTCAGAGAACACTTTTAGCTTTATACTTACTTCCTGAACTAATTTATCAGTCATTACTAACTAACAGAAAAGCAACGAGAGCTAAGGTTTTGAAACGATGAAACTGTTCTTGTAGTTCAAAAATATGTCTGGGTGCTAATCTTTTATATAAGTTGATACTAACAAATTTTTTGAAAAGAAGTCACCTGACTTTTTTTTTTCAAGAAAGAAAGTTTATATTGAAATTATTTCACACCTTTAATTCAGGGACCACCAAAAGTTGTGTTAAATATCTCTTAAGTACAGGTTCTCTCAGATTAGCCTTACTCTGGTGTCCATAATCAAAATCAAAGACTCATCTTGGGTTGCTGCTTCCTATTCAGACCCGTCTCCATGGTAGTGGTCAGTTTCTTCCTTCACGATGTCTTGACAAAACTCCCCCATCACCCATTTCCCGCTGCAGACCCTCGCCTACTCAGGCAGCATTTTTACGGCCCCCTCACCGATTACCTTTCGTCTTTCGTTACCCCTTAATCGATTGTGCACAGCAATGTCAGATTAATCTCTCTAAAGCTCCTTTTTCACCATCTTATTCCCCTAGTTATTTAAGAAGCTCCAATGACTACCCTATTCCCCACTGCACAGAAGCACGCCATCACGTAGGCTGCGGAGGTGGATGAGTCAAAATGAACCATCACAGTAGCACTCACAGCCAGAGCGCTCAGACAGGCTTCCGAGAGGTTTACATCCTCCTGGGCTGGCTGTGAGCAAGGGCCGGTCTTCCACATGTTTTGAGATCCATTATAGTTATTAGACTCCTGACTAGACCCTGGAAAATTGATTCATTCTAATAACACACACAAAAACAGTTATAAACTAAGGCACAGTTTATTAATTTGCAGTGGCCAGCCACCACCGGACCTGGGAACGGGACGGGTCAGATGTGAACCAGGCACGCCCTTCCTGGTGAGTGGCTCCTCTAGGGAGGCTAGGCTATTTATCAGCGGGTGTGTGGGGAGCACAGAATCGGAAAAAGGAAGTCGATTGTTGCCTGAAGGAAATATGCGTCACACTCATACAACACAACGTTGACCTTCTCCACCCAAGGGATAGCTCAGACTAAGAAAGAAATAGAACTATCCTGATCATTTAAATCAAAGCACTACTCTCGCAGGAGAGTGATGGATAAACAAGGACGGTTCTTTTCTTATTGTTATTATTATTTGTTTGTGTTAGTTTGCTATATCTAAAAAAACAGAGAACACTTACTGGTTTTTCAGATTTCGTGTCATTATGGCATCTCTTTATGACATGTTACTACATACAGCCTTCCTTTCGTTTTAGGCTCCCTTCCTAATGACATGAGAGTTCATAAACAAGTTATCCCTAAAATGCAATAGAGTGGGAGATAAAATGACACAGCTTCTAGTCATTGCCTGTTGTTAGTTGATTGTACCCATTTCATTGAGAACGACTGCTCAGCCTTGTCTCTAAAGGCGTGGATTTCTCTGACTTTCATTCATCTACCCCTATCCTATCACAAATGGCCCTGAAATCCACATCCCTATCATAAACCCTTTGTCCTGCTAATAGAACCCTACCAAGATTCCACCTACCTTCTCCACATTTGTTAATTCACCAGTTTTTCATTCAGAGCTTGCTCTTGGCCAGATACTACGCCCTTGCTTCCCTGGAGTGACGATGTCAGACTATTACACAAATAATCACAGCACAAATTGCTAAAAGCTGTAATAAGAGGTAAACACTATGTGTGGAAGAAATACTGAAAAAACATGATTCACTTTATTTTGGGGAGTCATCCTATGCTTTACAGAAGAAGTGGTACATGTGACCTTTAAGGGTGTGGTAGGTAGAATAATGCCTCCCAAAGATACCTACACCTTAATCCCCAGAATCTGTGAATAGAATGTGTTACCTGGACAAGGAGAATTAAGAGTGAAGATGCAATTAAGATTGCTAATCAGCTGACCTGAAATGGGGAGATTATCCTCGATTATCTGAGTAAACCCAATGGAATCACAAGTATCCTTAAATGTGGAAGCAGAAGAAGAGTCAGTGTCAGAGTGATGGGATATAAGAAAGACTCATATGGTGGAATTTAATGATGGAAGGGGGCTACAGGACAAGGAATGTGGGAAGCCTCTGGCAGCTGGAAAAGGTAAGGAAACAGATTCTCCCCTTCAGAAAGGAATGCAGCTCTGATTTTAGCTGACACCTTAATTTTAGCCCAGCAAGTCCTTCCTTGGACTTCTGACCTCCAGAACTATAAGAAAATAAATTTTATTGTGTTAAGCCCCTAAATTTGTGGTCGTTACAACAGCAATAGAAAACTGATACAAAGAGTAAGTAGGATTTCATGGGAGGAAGGGGCTAATGAGGGTCTTACAGTCAGGGGACATGACATTTAATCAAGTATTTGTTGTGACTAAGCACCATATCAAGTGCTTTTCATGCATCATGCCACAAGAGAAGAGGTCCTTTTGTGTAGTAAATGATTGTCAAATGAACTATCAATAAAGACTATTAGTGATGTAGACTAGAAAAGGTGCTTTGGACTCAGTTGATAAACAGTAGCAATAAGAATGATGTTACATTATGAATTAAAGAGGTTGTACATGTCAAACTCTGGGAAATCAAGCATGGGGATGCAATGACCGGATGGTGTAAAATCGCTCCTCTAGCCTACAATTCCAACTACCGTCTTCACTGTCACACCAAGAGGTTCCATTTGCACCTCATGTTCAGTAGCTTTTCGAGTAAACTCATTCTCTGGCTCCTGCAAAATCTACTTATTCTTCAAAGTGCCTTGTTTCTGTTCATGGAACCACTGTATTGTTAATAACTCAAGCTTGAAATTTCCAAATCACCCCCCCCCAACCTTCTGTACTCAACCATTTATCATGTCACATGGCTTCTATCATGACGATTTTCTAGTATCTTTCTCCTCTTTCACTTTCCTGATGGCCACCCCTCTGTGTGCCAGTTTAAGCTCAAACCATTATTTTTGTTCTTTTCCCAAATGAGTCATGAATTTCCCTTCCCCTCATGACACCTTCTCCATGAAGTTGCCTTGCTCTTTTCCTTCTCTGAACTCCCGCAACACTAATTGTTCTTCCAAACGCTTAAAACTTCCTGAGAGAACGTGCTCACTCATGTTTCCCCATGCCTCTCTTATTCACTCAGCTCACCACTGCTGACCTCACTACTGTTGGCCATTCTATTGAAACGGCTTTCCATGAAGTCACAAGTGACCTTCTATTTACCAAATTTCAAGATTTGTTTCGAGCTTCCCTCAACTTGACCTCTCTGCGACACTGACATCATTGACTACTCTTTTCTTTCTGAAACTCTTTTCTTCCTTTGACTCTATACTAGTTTCCAGTTTCCCTTCTTATTGTTTTACTAATTATTTTGTCTCCTCTAATGACTATCCAGCCTCTAATGCTGCTTCTTACAGTCCTAATCTAAGTCTTCATAATTTTTCATTATATTATACCTCTCTTCTCTAGATATTGAATACAAATATAGCTTGGAAAGTGGAAAGAACACTAGGATTTTTTAATCTTGATTATTGAAATTCTATCTTTTAAAATAGATTCTGAGTATCTGCTCTCTGCTCAGTAGCATGCTGAACATAGAAGAGAATTCAAAAGTGATGAAGATACAGTTTTTATCTCCTGAAAGCTGATAATCAAGTGAGACAGATGCAACATAAACGTATAAAATTTTTGAGAAATGATCCAAGGCAGAATTCATTTATTTGCTGATTGACAATGACCACTGAACAACACCCACTGAGTGTAGTGACTAAATAATTATGATGATAAAGGAGTGTCTCTTCCTCTATGGATAAAGAGGACAAACACTAAGCCACCAGATAAATAGCTTTCCCCTCTCTTTCCTTGTATTGAGGCACAAAGAGGAAATTATATGAAGAAAATGTCATTTTCTAAGTTGTACTCAGCTTTGAATACCGCCTCCTTTTCAGTTTTCACAGTTCCTCACTGTACTAGAAATAAATTAAATCTATCTTTCTGGGTCTATTAAAATATTTTAAAACATATCATCCTTATATTTATATACAAAGAGAAAACCTGAGAAATTACAGCAAGGAAAATATATTCCAGGTGAATTAGACTATCCCAGCTCTTCTTACTGAAAATTTATTTACTCATTTACAACGGTAAATCAGGCACCTGCATTTTCAACCATTTCTTTCTAAATAGCCCCCAAAACCTAACCAGATGACAAGTTTTAAAAATTCATATTTGTATAGACTTATACTATACCATCTCTGATATACACTCACTCCTGGCAGACAATATAGAGTAACAAAACGTTTTGCATTTTGGCCTGAATGAGAATCAGATTAATTCAAGCATATCGTGATGAAAATTTCCCTTTCTGGCCCATTAGGCTGCAATTTCAAATGGTCTGGAAAACTTGGAGTGTCATTCTCTATCCCTGATTCTCCATCAAGAAATTTAGAGCCCATGTTTCTTACTATTCTACAAATAAGAAAGTTCTTGTTTTCATCACTGGTGCCTACCAAGATCCTAGTGTGAAAACCATCAAAGCAATAATAGACATAAGCTGTTACCCTAGGAATAGATGTCATACCTGAAGCTTTTTTTTTTTTTTTTCTGTGGTACGCGGGCCTCTCACTGCTGCGGCCTCTCCCGTTGCGGAGCACAGGCTCCGGACGCGCAGGCTCAGCGGCCATGGCTCACGGGCCCAGCCGCTCTACGGCATGTGGGATCTTCCCGGACCGGGGCAGGAACCCCTGTCCCCTGCATCGGCAGGCGGATTCTCAACCACTGCGCCACCAGGGAAGCCCATACCGGAAGCTTTGTACAAGGATTAGACTGAAAGAAAAATTGTGAGCTACAAACACTTCAGAAATAGTTTGCTCAATGTACGGAGCCATTTCCTCATGACATGTTTATTCTTATCCCTAGTCAGTCAATAAGTGTATGAAACAAACTTTTGCACTGTTCAAACCTAAATTCTGCACTAAAAAATCACTTCATGTGAGAGTCGACAGGCTCATCCAACTTGATGTTTACCACATCTCTCTAGGCACAGAAACAGGACTGGATATTAACTCCCAAAGCACGGTCCAAACTAGGCTATGGTATTTCAAAATTATATCAAAGAGATTGCAGAAACAGACTGACACATACATGGGCATCTGACTTATGACAAAGGTGAGACTGCAACACAGCTAAGAAAAGGATGACCTCTTCAATAATTTCTACCTGGTTAATTAGATATCCATAAAGGAATAAAATGTTTTTACTCCTATCTCGATCTATTCACAAATATAAATTCCAAACAAGTTATGATTTACATATGAGAGATAAAATTAAAAAGATATTATAGAAAAACATAAGCAAACATCTTTATGACTTTGGAGTAGGCAAGACTTTTAAAATAAACACAAAAGGCATTAAACATAAAAAAAAATCGATAAATTGACCAAATTAAAATTAAGAAGTTCTATTTTTTTTTTCAGAAGACATCATTGAGGGAGAAATAGACAGCTCATAGAGGGGAAGAAGCTACTCACATTATACATCCAATAAAAGACTCATATCTATAAATATAAAGATCCATAAATCAATGAGAAGAAGACTGGCAACCTAAGAGAAAAATGGGAATGACCTAAGCAGCTACATCATAAAAGAAGATACCTAAATGGCCAGTAACCATCTGAAGGGTACTTAACTTCATCGGTGTGATAGATCACAAAAATGTATCACTTCTTCCATCCCTGTCTCCACGCCGTCTAGCGTGTTACTTTGTAGTACTGACTGACGCTGAATCTAAGCTAGGCTGTGTGATTCACTTTGACCAGTGGGATATTAGCAAATGTCATGCAACCAAAGGTCAGAAAAGCACTTGCACAGCTGGACTTGTTTGCTTTTGCACCTGTTCCTTTTCCATGAGGATACTGGGGCTAGCCTGCTGGAGAATGAGAGATGAGTAGAGATCAGTAACCCCAATCACTCCAGCTTCAGCCAATCAGTCGACTGATATCACCAGGCATGTGAACAATGCCAGCCAAGAACAGCAGAGCTGCCAAACCAGCCCCTAGCTGACGCCATTCTTGGGATTGGCACATGCTTATTGTGGAACGCCACTGACATTTTGTGGTTGCTTATTATGCAGCATTATTGAGGCAATAGATAACTGATACTATAAGTCACGAGAAAGATGAAAATAAAAACTCAATGCAGTACTACTACATACATACCAAAATTGCTGAAATGAAAAATAAGAAAAATCTCAAGTGTTAGCAAGCACTTAGAGCAATAAAAACTTTCACACATGGTTGGTGGAAATGTAACATGGTTCAGTCACTTTGGAAAACTGTTAACAGTATTTATCAAAGTTGAACCTATGCATACCTTTTGATCCAGCAATTCCATTCCTAGGTATATAACGAACAGAAATGGGTACAGGTTCCCCCCGCTATACAAAAGTAGAGCATTCCTATGAAAACTTTCATAAGCTGAGACGGCATAAAGAGAAGAAGCAATTACCTTAGGACACATCTTGCTAATGGATGCACAAAATAAATCAAGATAAACCACAGATACTCACAGACACGGTTCAAACACAATGCTGAGATGTTAAGTGTGTTTCCCAGGGAAAGTGCTGTTCTCACTGCTCAGGGTGCATGTTGCCTCTATAACATTTCACTGCAAAACAAATGCTGAATACTATTTTCACTTTTTTATTGAAGTATAGTTGATTTGCAATGTTTTTTTAGTTTCTGGTGTACAGCAAAGTGATTCAGTTATACACACACACACACACACACACACATATTATTTTTCAGATTCTTTTCCATTATAGGTTATTACAGGATATTAAATATAGTTTTCTCTTTCTGCTTTTTTTTGTAAAAGCAAAAATCCTCTTTGGATTTCCTTCAGTTGGCAAAAACAGGTGCCAGTGGAGATCTTCCACAAAAGCAAAGTGGTATAAAGCAAACTTTAGAAAAGTGGGGATATGCCTTCACCAAAAGACCTGTATATGTGTTCACCAAAACACATGTCCTAAAATGTTTATAGTAGAACTGTTTGTAGTAGTCAGAAATGAGAACCTACTCAAATGTCCATCCAATGTAGAATGGATAAACAAGTTGTGGTATATTCACAATGAAATACTATATAGCAGTGAGAATGAATTACCACGCTTACATTCTACCATGTGGATAAAATTCACAAAAATAATGTTGAGCAAAAGAAGCCAGACATAAAAGAGTACTTATTGTGTGAACCCATTTGTATAATAAACAAAGACAGGAAAAAGTAATCAGTGCAATTAGAAGTCAGGAGAGTGGTTATTCCTGAGTGGGCCTAGCTATTGGAAGGGAAGTTGGGGGGGGCATTTTGGTTGCAGTACTGGTATTAGTCTCTTTATTATTTGGCTGCTAGTTATGCTTCTGTGTTCAGTTTGTAACAATTCACTGAACTGTATATTCATGCCATATATACTTCTCTAGATGTTACTACACTTCAATAAAAAGTTAAAAACAATTATCAAAGGTTTATACTACAGAGGGGGGAGCAAAAAATGGATAGTAGATAAAAATTCTTCTAGAGTTTAGTTACACTTGACAGAAAAGCCAAGATAGCAGTGGCTTAACCAAAATACAAGTTTATTTCTCCTTCACATTAATGAAATTCAGAGGAAGGTAGTCCAAAATTAGCATGATTGGCTCCATAATCAGTCCTTTCTCTTGCCATTTCACTATTCCTAGGCTCCATGGTCCCAGATGGCTGCACGGCAACTGGCAGGAAGAAGAAAGGGCTAAAGAAGAATCCATTCTGTCTTTTATGGACACTTCCAGAAAGCTCGCATAACACTTTTGCTTACATCCCATTGGCCAGAACTTAATTACAATGCCATCTCCCTCTGCAAAAGAGACTAGGAAAAGCAGTCTATATTCCAGGTGATACCTGCACAACTGAAAATCAGATCTATTCTTCAAAGAAAGAAGTACAAAATGGATATTGGGGTCGACTAGTAAGCTTTGACATGTCCTTCCACAGAAATCCTTCAGTGGCTGTCTTTCTTTAGCCCTAGTATTACAGGAAATAGCTTTCCTTCTTGAGCAGCAGTTGACAAACATTTTTGGTAAAGGACCAAGGGGTAAATATTTTAGGCTTTGCCAACCTAATGGTTGAGTTGCAACTACTCAGCTCTGCTACGGTAGCAGCCATAGACAATATGTTATGGAATGAACATGACTCTGTCCCAAGAAAACTTTATTTCCAGAATCAGGCAATGGGCTAGATTTGCCCTGTGAGCTGTAGTTTGCTGACCTTTTCTTTAGAGGCTCCAGAAAGCCAGTTAAGCCCCATATGGACAGAGGGGATGTTTGACTTATTCTCCACTGTTTCCCCAAGCCCTGGCATGTAGTCATTGATCAAAAAATATTGATTAAAAAATGAGTACCTATGAAAAAATATCTTCTTCAAGATATTACCATTTTCACACTGAAGTTTATTCAAAGAAAGAAAAGGAGTTAAGTTGAATTTCACCAAGAGAGCATATAAAAGTTCAAGGCAAATGGAGAAGAGAGGAAAAGAAATGTGTCTTTGGGAAGGAAACGAAAAGAATCATCCAAAAAGAAAAATTTATAAGGTAGGGTCATGAGGACTTTATAGTTAGTAAACAAACAAAAATCTTCTCCACGCTCCATGTTCTTTGGATTCTTTTCATTCAAGGGGAATGGGATTTGATGATATAGGAAAAGCGTTATTTCTCACAATTGGAGGATCTACATGGGCTGTAAGTCTGGGGAAGCATTATTTCTTCAAATTGAGTGATTCTTTTCTTTCAGGGTCAACTCCCTTACCCCATTCATTCTTCTCTCTCTGAAAGGGATCCAGAGAAACTCTGTGTGCTCCTTCTCTTGGCATTCCACAAATAGAACAGACCAAGACATTAATGAAGAGAGAAAACAGTTTTCCATTTATTTTGCTTTCAGAAATATACTTGGAAAGCCCTGTGCCAAAGTTGTACTATATCAAAGAAACCATAATCCAAAAGACTAACCCTTTTTTAAATGATAACCAACTGCATTTTGTATTTTCATAGAATTACTTTATTTCCGTAAAAAACAGAATTTCTATTTTTCCAATCAAGGAGCTGAGTTTCTAAAGCTTCCTGTGGTCTGTTTACATTTCCTACAGTAACCTTCTTAAGCAACAGACCAAGGAAAATATGAAACATTTTTTTAATTTCATTTTCCCTTTTTAAAGGAGCCTCTATATTTTCCTGACCTCATTGAAGGCCTCAGAGACAACATCAGTTTCCAAATATGAAGTAGCAACAAATTAGTAGATGCCTCTTTAATACAAAAATTATCATCAGACTTCAGGTATATCATCAACTCCTGCTATATTCTATGCATCGGGTACGGGTGTTACTTTTCCATCTTTTTCTCTCAAGAACAATCAGAAAAAGCAGGATAATAAGATGAATCTGAATTGCTACGTGGTGAAGAGCAGGGTCTTTAAAGAGACTGGCAGATACTGTGAATGGGAAACTTATTACTAACTCTTCAAATAAGATGATGAGGGCTTCCCTGGTGGCGCAGTGGTTGAGAATCTGCCTGCCAATGCAGGGGACACGGGTTCGAGCCCTGGTCTGGGAGGATCCCACATGCCGCGGAGCAACTAGGCCCATGAGCCACAACTACTGAGCCTGCAAGTCTGGAGCCTGTGCTCCGCGAGAGAGGCCGCGATAGTGAGAGGCCCGGGCACCGTGATGAAGAGTGGCCCCCGCTCGCCGCAACTAGAGAAAGCCCTCGCACAGAAACGAAGACCCAACACAGCAAAAATAAATTAATTAATTAATAAAAAACTCCTACCCCCAACATCTTCAAAAAAAAAAAAAAAATACAAAGATTGGGCCTCATTTGCATCCAAATTCAGGAGATAATTTTTTTAAAAAAAGAAAAACAAGATGGTGAGGGTAGGAACTAAAGACCTCAGGAGGTTGTATTTATTCATTTATTTAAACAAGATTTATTAAGGACTTCTAGTTGACCATCACTGTGTTAGGTGCTGGTAGAGGGAAAGAGAAAGGGTTGATGCAGACCAATAAGAGTTGCCCTCAAGGCTTTTGGGTTATTGCAGAAGAAATGATTATAATGATAAGAAACCTGGAACTTCATCAAACAAATTATTTTGAGAATGTTCTTGACTTTCCCACATACTTTGGGGAGCAACAGAACAGGACCACTATTTAAAACATGACAACTTAAAATAGTTCTGTGGATGTCATTCAGCCTAAAAATCCTCCATCTGTTATTGTATCATCAGTTGCCTTATTCATCTCAACACAGAAGTCCTTTTTTCCTTTAAAAAAAATTTTTTTTTATTGACGTATAGTTGATTTACAATGTTGTGTTAATCTCTGCTGTATGGCAAAGTGACTCAGTTATATACATAGACACATTCTTTTTAATATTCTTATCCATTATGGTTTATCCCAGGATATTGAATATAATTCCCTGTGCTTTACAGTAGGACCTTGTTGTTTATCCCAAAAGCGTCTTTTTGAACTCATGGCTTGAATTGATGTTATAAGTGGGGAATACCTCTTCCCACTTTGGAGGAAATTAGCACATCATTTCTAGACTTTCTTGGCTCCGTCTCTTATACCTGTTCAGGCCAGGTGGAATTACCTGGATGGTAAATGTGAACAGAAAAAGTAAGCAGAGCCCTTCCCTCTTCCATTTTCTTGAATGCAAGCTACCTGCAGGGAGCAGGAGTTCTAGGCTAATAAGAATGTCTGAGCCTGGAATGCCATACTAGGAAACTCACTTACCTGCAGTTACAAGCCACAGCCTCCAATCTGGCTTTTCATAATTATAAAAGTAAAATGTTGGTTTCCACATGTCAACTTCCTTGATTTATTTCTCAGTTTGTTCAGAACTTGGAGAGGCAAAAAGGGTGTTATTACTGGTGCCTCCCATCATGCCCCCAAATCTGGTGCAATGAACAATGAATTTTGAGAAAAAGAAGACAGGGAATGGAATTTGCAGACAAAACAGAACAAAATTAAAAGCAATTACAACCAAATACGCTAAGAGGCATTTGATGGAGCCAGGATGCATGCTTTGAGCCTTGGGCTTTAGTGACAGGCATATACATCTTTGACTTTGATTGCTTTCTTTAGTTCTTTTGAAAGTTCACTTCAGAACAGCTTCTATGTTCCAGTTGTCCAAGCATTAGTACAGGGGTTGGCAAACAATGGCTCACAGGCCAAATATGATTTTGTATTAAAAAAAAAAACTTTCATCGGAACACAGTTAAGTCTATTCATTTACATATAGAATTTCATATGATAATGGCAAAACTGAGTGGTTGCAATAGAAATCATATGGTCCATAAGCCTAAAATATTTACTACCTGACCCTTTACAGAGAAGTTTACCAACCCATGCATTAATGGGTTGAATGGTCTGATACCCTCTGCTGTGCTTCTCAGCCAGTTTTGTAAACCATTAGGAGATTTTGGTCTTTGATATTAAGTATTGACCCATATTCTGGGCCAAGGCAGAACTGACTCCAAAATTGGTTGACTTATATGCTTTTGATCTACCATGTTCTAATTATGCAATGTGAATCTTGGAGATCTGTATTGCACCTTTACCCACAGAAAAGAAGAGGACTTTACTATGGAACAAATAAGAAATGAGGGTCTCTACCATACCATTCTATAGACATAATCTTCACTGGACAATAGTAGAAGGAAAGCTGGCTGAAATCCTCATTAAAATAAAACCAAAAATTTCTTTAAAAAAGCTGATATAAGAGATGCTTTCCTCTTGAGAATTATGCTGACACAAAAGTAGTACAAATACCTAGGTCATTTGATATAGACATTACGGGAAGCTTTAGATTAATAGACTTCGGTATTTTAAGAAACAATTTTCTTCCTAAAAATGGCAAAAAGAAAAACAAGCCATATAGCTAAGATGTGGTTCGATTTAAATGTTTGTTAAAATATGGCTGGAAAAGGAGGTAGAGGTAACCACTGAAAAGTGGTTACCAAGACAGGAAAGTGACTGGGACTTAAAGAACCCTAATAGAAGAAAAGTGGTATTAAACCTTAAGAGAGAACTTGCTGAAAGAGAAGAACAACAGAATGTAGAAGGACTCATGATTTGAGGCTCAGAAGGTAAAGCAACTGTGTTTGAATGGGAATGAGGGTCCATGTGAAAGCAGGAACTGGACATGCTACAAAGGGAGGAAGCAGAGCCCTTCTAGATGCAGGAATGTTGGAAGGACATCTCCAACCAACCAAGCCAACTATGTTCCAAAATCTGGATTAGGCAAAATATATCAGCACTGAGAAAGATAACTTGGCCAACAGCCTCACTGTGTCCAAATGAAGAAGGCACTATAGAAGGTATCCAGATTCCATGAGCTCATCTGAGTGATGCTCATATAAGCCACTGGCTGAGAAGCACAGCAGACGTAATTCATGGCCTTATCCAGCCCATTCCATTTGTATAATCCCAGTTCAAAGACCCAGGATACTCATAAGCCACACTACATAAAGGACAAGATGGTACCCATATCTGATCAATGTGAAAGCTGATAAAATAACTCAAGGTTGTCCAAATAACTGTGTCTTGAATTTCCTGGCTATACCACTTGAGGTCAAAAGGCTTTGATCTGAATTCCATTTTCAACATATGCATCTATGAAAAAGGGTTTATGTTTTCTAAAACTTGGTTTCCTCATTTAAATGGAAAAACACCTACTCACAGGGTTTTAAATGAGATTAAATGCAACATTGTATGTAAAAATGTCTTGTGCCATTTCTGTCATATATGAGGTACATAATATTCAGGGAATTCTATTTTCTTCATACCTTTCTTTAAAAGAAGGAGGTAGAAAAATAGTGATAGCCGCAAACCTAGATTCAGTACAAAATGTGTTTAAAAGGTCAGTGTCCTTTCCCAATTCCATAGCTGTTCATTAAAACAAACAAACTATAAAAGGTTAAGATTTAGAAGTTAAGATTGTAGTAGACACTATGTCTAATACAACTTTTCTAAATTTCTCATTAAATTAAAATATTCATGAGTTTAAACAAAAAGACAAAATGATGACAGTGCTGTAAATAAAAAATAAGAAAAGACCTTAGCCCAAAGTGTGGGGAGAATTTCCACTGAATGGATCACCCATGAGAATGGAATGAAATACATATTCTCAGATTACACAACATATACTCTACCCTCTGAATCAGAACTGAACAGAGGGCCCCAAAGAAGGTAACAAAACTTTGCCCTAACCTAGAGGGTGAGAGGGTGTACAACTCAGAGAGACAACAGCCCATGCAACAAATGCTTAGGAACTGTGTGTCAGGCAAAATCATTGTCATTCTCTGCTCTCTCATCCCATTCAGCCCTTCTCCCAACAACTTTTTCTTGTTATTTCCATTTAGAGACTAACATTCCTGGACATCATGGCAAGAGGTTGAATAGAGTGCACAGTTACAGAATGTTTATATCCTGGGATTGAGACAGGCTGGGACCTGGGACCCTTTGCTGCAGTGCTTGTACCTGGACAGCCATCTCCTCGAGGAACAGAATACAAAGAAACTGTAAGGGACTCAAAATAACTGTGTGCATGCGCAGTTGGGGGCAAATTCTGGACAACAAGATACAAAACGACCAAAAAAACCCCTCCAACTGCCACTTCTGAGGAGCTGGGAGCAAAAACAGGGTGTTGGGAGCAAAAGCAGGGTACTGCACATGCCCTCTGCACTCAACACCACCAAAGGGGTGGGCAAACCACCTAAGCCACCCCTTCCACCCAGGACACACCCCTACCCTCACTCCATAAGGAACAAGCTCATCCCCTGCATCGGGGAGCAAGCAAGGGAACCTCTTACTCATTTTTACTCCCTCCTGTGACCTCAGGAGCCCCAATAAAGTCTGGCCTGAATTTCTTGACTGGACTCTTACCAATTTCTATTGATTGGGGAAGGCCAAGAACCCTGATTGGTATCAGGATAATTGAGTCACCTAACAAAAAGGAGGGGTGTAAAGAGGAAGCACATTGGGCATAGCAGGTGCTGGGGGTGAAGTATTTCATGTTCTATATTGTTTAAAGGAGCTCTGTAAACTGCATCTGAATCTCTAGCCTAGTCACAGGACCAGACAATCTGAGCACGAGAAAATGCCTACCTACTTAAGAGCTGCACATTCCAACATGTGAATGCCTACTGAGCATCACACTGAGCAGGTGGTAAAAACCATCCTTAATGTCAGGAGGTGGGCTGGTGTGGGAATGGATGGAGTTCTAATTCCTCATTAGAACAGACATTGATGGAAGCAGAGAACTGGTTTAGAACATTTGTCTACTCGGACAGCAAATCTCAGGCCTGAAGGGACTTCTTCTCAGTAAAGAGTTGGCAAACAAAATTAAGAAAATAAATAAAGCCTACCAAAAGACAACAACATAAAGTCAATGAAAAGGATCCTTAAAAGTAAAAAAAAAGTTTTAAAATAATTTATTATCATTATACTTTCTATATTATATATTATATATAATTATACAGAATTATTTATAATGATAATATTATAAATATTGCTTGTATTATTTCATTCATGGACCAGCCCAGTGAGGTTTATGTCCTCATTTTATAAATGTGGAAACTAATCAAGTCACGCAGCTAGTAAGTAATGGACACCAATAACAAGCACAAGGAATTGGATTCCAGAGACCATATCCCCTAATTATCAGACAAATTCTTTCTAAACAAAATTGGATGCCTTGATAATTAGAAGAAATGTAGGATTAAAGATATATCCATTAAACTCAAATGCAACTACAGACATAGTTTAAAATAACACTTCTCATCTACAGTAGGATGTCATGTTAAAAATAGCATGTTTGTCCTCCTGATATTTTCTTCTTCCTCTATCTCATATAGCTTACTAATTCCTTATTAATTCATTGTTTTGGGGATTTTTCTAGGGCAGGTCACAGAAAAAGAAGATGTCAGTGTTTCTTCTTGCCTTTTATAAATGCCTAAACCCATCAAAGAGATGTTGTATGTGTCCCAGGGGAGAAATTTAAAAAAAATAAATAAAATAAAATAAAATAAAATAACACTTCTTCTTTAAAGAAAAGAAATAATTGTTGATGTAACAAAAGAAAATAAAGGAAACAATTAGTGCACATGAGCTAAGCTCCACTATTAAAAGAATCATTATAATAGGAAGTATTCTGTTGTTTCTGCTCTCATCTTCCAATTCTGATCCTCCTCTCTGGTGGGACAGCAGCACCAAAAGTGGGATTATGTGCTGGACCATAATCTCTACTGGGGCACAGGGCTTTGTCCCTTTCTGTACCAGATGGGAGCCTGAGAACCAAAGACAGGGATAAGAATCGGAGGAACCCTCTATACTCAAGAGAGATCCATGGAGACCCAAGTATGTGTTCCTAGAAAGACCTGCTAGATCTCCCAGACCTCTGCAAAGGTATCCCAGTCCCTTAATTTGGGAGCTATAATCCTTTAGCCCTGGAAGTGCTGGGGCAGAGAGTTTTCCCCTGGTGACTCAACTACAGGCTGCCGGTTTACTAGCAGGTACACCAACAGTTCACCAGAGCACAGACAGCTGTGTCCTTCTCCACGTGTCTGTTTGTCACTGTTTAATAGACTCCATTGGCTTGGTGTGAGCCCCCAGATATAGCATACCATGAGCAGATAAGGATAAGCAATGACACATATAAGGGGATCTAAAATCCAAAAAAAGAAATGGCAAATAGAATACCTAGACTAGGAAGCCTCTGATGAAACAGAATTGTGGATGAGACAGATGATAATATTCACAAAATTCATAACAACAATAATATGCACACTTAAGGAGATCCTTACTACAGAATAAACTTCTTGATTTCCTATTAAAAATTTCAGTGAGTGAACTAAAATCAGGATAGTCACTGAGCAAATATAGATGAGAATAGATCCAAGTAGCCAATCATGTAAATAGTAAAATGTTCAAATAGAATAGAAGGAACAGAAATGGAGAGGCAATAATAAAAGGAATAGTAGAGGAAAATTACCCTGATTTTGAGCTGTTCAATTTGCACACTGACATCTTTTTTCAATTCAAGATTATCATGACTTGTTATTTATTTAATACTAGAGAGTATTTTTGAATTTTAGGGATGAGAAAGTAACTACTAGTAAAATTGAAAAGAACAATATAACTTCTAAAACTATGGGAAAATTGAAATGAATGATACCTTTTAACAATAAAATAAGAAGAAAAGGAGGAAAATCTAAGTGACATAAAGACTAAAATTAAAGTAATAAAGTGGGAATAAACCAAATATCTCAGTGGTCTGAATTGCCCTTTTGAAAGATAGATATAGTCAAGATACAGTAAAGAAACAAAAGCTAGCTTTATATTGTTTAAGACAAAAACTCTTAAATCTAAGGGATACAGAGGAACTGAAAAATATTATGATAAGAAATGCAATGATGTGCAAAAGCAAACAAAAAGAAAGCAGATCTGGCTGCTGGTTTCTCCAAAGTTTAACACTTCAGGGAGGGCAAAGAGACATGAGATTATGATAAAAGGCAAAACTTTTTTTTAAGAAGAAAATTTGCCAGAAATAAATTCAAGTGCACCAAAAACATAAAATTATTAGAAATTCAAGAACTTAATTTAAAAATTTATTCTTGTGAGATTTTTTTTACCATAGCTTTTTCAGACATGGACAAATCCAGCAGCAATATATAATATGATAAACAAAATAGTGTGGGGGGGGCATATGTATCCCCAAAATTGGGAATAAATCAATCTGGTCATGGGTCTCAATTTTTTTTTAATAAAGATTTTACAGGTCACGTTTTCTGAACAAAATAACATGAAATTGAGTTAAATATAAAAATTACTTTTTTTAGCTATATTTTGGAGGCTAAGACATATGTTCCTGAATAAAACCTAGACCAAACAAGTAAAAACTGAAATTACAAACTAACTAAAAGCAATAAAAAGTGAAAATCCATGACAAAACCTATGAGAGATAAAGTTAAAAATTTACTGAGAAGAAAATGTACAGCATTAAATGTCCTCAGGAGAAGGTAGCAATAATGGTACTTAATAATCTTTTTGAGATATTAGAGGGAGAACGACATATAAAAGAGAGAAGGCAGTAGGAGAAGCTTAGTAAAGTTAAAAGGTGAAATGAATAAAAAATAAAACCAAAATAGCATTAAGCATTAATCACACAAGAAATCCTTTCAAGGATCCTGCCTTTCAAGAAGGCAGCTTCGGGCTTCCCTGGTGGCGCAGTGGTTGAGAGTCCGTCTGCCGATGCAGGGGACGCGGGTTCGTGCCCCGGTCCGGGAAGATCCCACATGCCGCGGAGCGGCTGGGCCCGTGAGCCGTGGCCGCTGAGCCTGCGCGTCCGGAGCCTGTGCTCCGCAGCGGGAGAGGCCACAGCAGTGAGAGGCCCGCGTACCGCAAAAAAAAAAAAAAAAAAAAAAAAAAAGAAGGCAGCTTCTTTGAAAAGAATGAAATAGATGAAGAATGAAATGAAAATAGATAAAATCCTTAGGAGAAAAATTAAGACAAGACTATAATGAAACGGGACAAGAAAGGAGACATAAACACAATCAGATGAAAACAGAATTTAAAGCAAATATTTAGTTTTTTGGCAGCAAGTTTATAAATCTAGAGAACATGGATGACTCTCCAGCAAACCATAAATCACTAAAATCCAGCCATAAAGAAGTAGAAACATAAACAGATCAATTTCCTGGAAAGATACTTGAAATAAATTAATGGTTGTTATATTTGTATTAATCAGTATAAGCTAACTACTGTAAGAGAAAAGTCCAGAAATCCCGGTGGGTTAATACATGGAAGCTTATTTCTCATTTATATCAAGTCTGAACAGGTGTGGTTGCCCCCCGAAGCAGTGTTTCAGGGACACATGCCCTTCTACCATGTGGACTCGCCAGTCTCTAGAGGTTTGGAGTCCTCTGCTGACCCTCTCTTTGCACTTGTCAGGAAGGCATTGGAAGAAGAGAATGGTGCTTGTTATTGGCCAGTCTTAGGGGTGACTTACATTAATTCTGTCCACATTTCCTGGACCAGAACCTGGTCTTAGGCCCACTTAAGGGAATGGGCAAAGGAGGCTACACAATTATCTGTGTGCCAGGGAGAGAAGGGAAAAGTTTGCAGTGAACAACTAGCAAGTCTTTGGCACAATATTCTAATATCCTAATATATATCCCAATAAGGAAAGTGGCTTTTTCCACAACTCATCATTAAGAGTTGATAATCCCTGTGGTGCACTAGAGCTTCTTAGCCCCAGTGGATCTCTTCCCACCTTGAGGTGCAGCCATGGTGGAAGTATTTACATACAGAAATTGGCATTCACTCCCTACAAACTAGGGCATACCCAACCCCACCCAGCCAGCTCCTAAAACTGGTTGTGTGCAAACACCAACATACTACTGCATAATTCAAATACCTTTACAATTATTCCAAGCCATAGAAAAAGATGAAAAGTACAATCCACTTTAGAAAGCCAGCAAAATTGACAATGATAGAACACTCTTTTTGAAAAAGTAACTAGGGACCAACATCCTTAATTAATATAGATTCAAATCTAAATCAAATATTAAAAAATTAAAAAACCACTAATTCATAAAGATACATGCACCCCAATCTGCATAAGCAGGATGATTTACAGTAGCCAAGACAAGGAAGCAACCTAAGTGTCCATCAACAGATGAATGGATAAAGAAGATATGGTACATATACAATGGGATATTAGCCATAATAAGGAATGAAATTTTGCCATTTGCAGCAACATGGATGGACCTGGGGGGTATTACACTAAGTAAAATAAGTCATACAGAGAAAGACAAATTGTGTAAGATCTCCCTTATATGGGAACTTTAAAAAATATAACAAACTAGTGAAAAAAACATAAAAGGAGCAGACACAGGTACAGAAAACGAACTAGTGGTTATCAGTGGGGAGAGGGAAGGGGGAGGGGTAGTATAGAAGAAGGTGGAAAAAAAGGGTTATTATAGGATTATATGAAATCATATGTGTGAAATTTATGAGAACAGTGAAGCACTATAGAATTTAAAGAATCTTTCATTCAATTAAAAAAATTAAAAATTTAAGAAAACACAAAAACTCTCTGAGATTATGTCTCTGCACAAGATCTACCTACAGTCCCTTCCTAGGAAAGTGAAGGTCTTGATTCTCAGGTCCAGACTGCAGGACACAGAGCAAAAGAGCAACTGCAAACAGCATCTCAGTAAGCAAAGCATCAGTTTCAAAGTGGTCAAAGAGATGGGAAAGAGTCAAATCTGCACTAAAGAGTTCAGACAAGGAAGAGGAAGCTGGTTTGAGAGAGCAAGTGGGAGGTTTAGCCTGTGAATTTCCCTGAGGCCTGGCACACAGAGGGAGGGGCGCCCTCTATCATGTGCCTGTGACTCAGAATTTCATTGTTGAGGAGGCTGAGCCAACTTGGAGTTTCCTGGAGAGACTCCTTCCCACCGGCGACCGGTTTCTTCTGGTTCACTCGGCAACGTCCTTAATAACGCTCAGGAATTGCAAACAATAGGAGGTAAGTCTCTATGATGATTTCACCAACTTTCCCCCTATCTCTGAGCTATTTGCGGGAGGTGACCATGGCATTACTGGGGTCCAGTGACTCCTTGTGACCTTCTACGATTCTCTGTACCTCAGGGTAATTACTGGGGCACTTCAGGGAACGTTGGGTCTCACTACATCAGAAATATGCTGGAATTTCAAAATTTCCAACTCTATTAAGACTGTTCTAAGTCTATGGCAAGGAAATAGGGCAGCAAATAGAAATATGGTTTTGAAGAGGAGACAAAAAAATATCGTCATTTGCACTTGATATGACTGTATTCTCTGAAATCCCCAAAATACTGACAAGGTATTTACAAAAGTGATAAAATTTATATGACCAGATATAAAATCTAGGAGTAAAAGTATAAACACTTAAAAAACAAAAATGAGGGAGAAGAGAAATGGACCAAGACAGTGCCAGCTCACAGAAGCCAAATTTAAGGAAGCTTTGAAAAAAAGTCATAAGCAACATTAAAAGCTGTAGAAAATCATGAGAATAAAAACTACTGGTGATGTCAGTACCTGGCCCCAGTTCGCCCAAAGCTGCTGGATGTGAAAGACCAGACATCTTCCTCTGATAACCCAGGCCCCCACTCCATTGATGCCTTAAATGTTGGATAGTGGCAAACAGACACAATCCTCTTCTCAAATCAGGACCAAATATTTTATTTTTATATAACATCACTGGAGAATTCTCTCATCTTGCAGGTCACAGATGCCAACGGTGGATGAGACATGTGCTGAAGTCTACAGACTTCTGGCACTAAAGTATGGGTTCTCCCAGCTAAGGAGAAATCATTTGACACTTCTGAAGGTGTCATATTTGACTATTGCATACTTGTTACAGAATCTAAGCCATTCAATCACATTTCAGTGCATCTCAACGATACTCACACTGTGTTTTCCCCTCATTGGAGCAGTTCTCTCTCCTCTTTGATGTGGGCTCACAAATACCCTTTACGGTATCACCATTTAGCTTTTCATTTTTTTTTCCATGTTCACCTGTATAGAGGAAATTACTCCCATTAGCTGCCTGTCCAAATTATCTAAGAATACTTTTTACAGCTTCCCAAATTGTAGAATAATGCCTTCCTAAGGCAGTCACAAAACAGACCTGACCATCCAGAAGAGAAAAGCAACACTAATTTTGCTACACCGTTCATTTTGTTTTAGGATGTTTTCTCCTTTAGGTCTGCAAGGGAACATCTTGCTAATATGGGTTATAAGAAATGCCTCCATTTACAAATATCTTTGTTTTGAGGTCCCCTAAAACATTACTTTGGATATGAGGTTTTAGAGTGTTTGATCAAGTTATTTTTTGTATGCATATCCTCACCTATGTGATTTTAAGGTTCTCTTTCAAATAAGACCTATTGGATTGATACAACGTCAAAACAGTTTTAAACAACTCATAAAATACAAGACAACACCATCAGTCAAAATGTCAATTTAGGGTAGCCTGAACACTAATCAATTGATGAAATAATGGTTACAATCACACACACACACACACACACACACACACAAATGCAACCTAAACCTACCCTTTTATTAGATAACTCAAGTTTTTTATACAGTGAGTTAAAGTGAATGGTCCCTTTTGGGGAATCACTGAAAGACATGTTAGCTGTAACATGAAGTGTTCTGACCATAGTCTGATAGGATGGCTATTGGGGAAAGTTCTATGCAGTCATGAGAAACCATTCCTCATAATATATTTTTACTTAATTTTATTTTAAAGTATATATATGGCATGCTTAAATATGGAAAGACATTTACACTATTCAAAAGTCAAATCTTTATGCCTTAAAAAAATATATACTCTGAGAAATCAACCCTTTTCCTACTCTCTCACCCTGTTTCCACCCTGAAGGTAATATTATTTTCTTTAACTTATGGTTTATTGGCCCTTTGTTTCTTTTTTGTAAAAATAAGCATACAAATATATGAACATATAAAAGTGTATATATTTCTCTCTCTTACACAAACTGTAACAAAGTATATCTACTGTTTTGCTCTTTGATTTTTTTACTTAATAAATCCTGAAAAATTTTCCATATCATTCATAGAGATTTTCATTCTTTTCCTTTTTAATGGCTACATGTACTATTGTGTAAAGGTACCATTGTTTGGTCAACCAATTTCCTGTTTATGGTTATTTAGGTTGCTCCCAATATTTTGCTGCTGGAAATGTGCTTTCTACATACGTTATTTTATATTTGAGGTGTTTTTTGAGGGTAATTCCTAAAAGTAGCATTACTAAAGCAAGAAGTAAATGCATATTTAGTTTGGCAAGATACTGTAAAATCCAGCTCTCTGCTAGGAAGTATTATTGTAAAATAAATGAACAACAAAAAGAAAAGTAAATCTCATCAAGTCTCTAGATGTAACTAGCAATTGGCAGGAAATATACAGAACAGAGGAACTTGTTAATGACAACACAGGGATGCAATTAGAAAAATCGAAAATACAGACAACTCTTTTAAGCAAATAACCTGGTTTCTCTAACATATTGCAAGAAAACAAGGTGAATGATGAGAAGGAACCCACAGAATACCAGAGACTTAAGAGACATACCTACTAAATTCAATGCATAGCCCTTGTTTGCATCTTGAGTCACACAAGCTGACTGAAAACAAACATACATATTTATGTGTAAATGTAGATATATATTAATTAATATATTTTATATAAATATATATTATAATACAATTGATGAAATTTGAACTCTGACTAGATATTTAGTAGCATTAAGGAATTATTGTTCATTTTTTCAAATGTGATAGTGTTACTTTAGTTTTATTTTTTAAAGAGTCCTTATTTTTAGAACTATGTCCTAAAATGTTTATGGATGAAATGATATGATATCCGAGGTTAGCTTCAAAATAATTACAGGATGTTGCGTGTAGCAACCTTACTACATAATTATCAGAAGGTTGAGCAGATAAAAACATTTGTTAGTCCTCACCGTGCTTATAGCCACATATCTTCAACTCTTTGCTTTATGCATTTCTTCCCTTATCCACTTCACAAAATCCCATTTATCTTTGAAGATCTGCCTCAGATAATACGTCCTCTGCAGTCTCCCTTAATCCTATCTGTCTGGGTATAGCTGACACCTCCAGTGCTCAGCTGAGGTCTCCCCAGATCTCTTTTTCCATTTCTACACACCACACCCCCAGCTTCTGCACAGTTTTGCTTCTAACAGTCCTGTCCCTGCACCAGAGGCTGTCTTTGGGGGGGTCTGCCCCTGGGCTGCCAGAGTCACTTTGCCTTGCATCTGGAGCTGGAGGTACCTGGGAGTGTATGCTTGACCCCCTTGGGCAGCCTGTAGTCAATCACTGCCTGATGCAGAGAATGAAAGTTGTCAGGACCAGCCATCAGGACCAGACCATATGGTTTCTTGAGACATTCCCATTGGTCTGTGCAATGAACATTCATTACGTACCTATATACGAAAGTTTGATGAATTTACTTATCTGTGCCCAACAAATCCACTTCACTTCATCTCTACCATCATCAGCCTAATCTAACTTATTTTCATTTCACACTGGCAGGATTGCAACAAACCCCTAGCTGCTCTTATCCTTCTTGAAGCCCTTCTACACAGAAGCCAGGAGAAATTATCATTTCCCTACTTAAAATTTTCAAAAGTGTAAAGACTAACCTTCTATATAAAATAGTTTTCAAAATACAGTGGCTTACAGAACATAAAAGCTGTATTTCTCTTTCATGTAACAGCTTCAAAGAGAAAAGTCTAGATGGGCAGGTTGCTTAGTTCCACATAATCATTCAGAGCTGAGGTTTCTATTTATTTCTCTTCTTCCTTTAGGGCAGGTCCAACAAATTTTTAGGCCTTATAGTCTTTGGCCTCTGTTACCTCTATTCAACACTTCTATTGTAACACAACAACAAAAATCAGCTATATGCTGTATGTAATTGAGTGGGTGTGTCTGTCTTCCAATATAACTTTATTTACAAAAACAACTGGTCGCCAAATTTGGCCCATGGGCCAGAGTTTTCTAACCCAAACTCTAGAGCTCTTTTCTCATCTACATACTATAGAATTATGGTCATGGGCACTTCTGCTTTCCAACTCATGAGAAGAGAAAGCACATAGAGGTGTTTGTACCTATTTTAATGCTCAGACTAGCAAGTAGCACGTATCATTTGGCATTGGCTTTGGCAATAGCTTAGCAATACCTAGCTTCAAGTGATACTGGAAATACAGCCTCTTCCCAGACAGCTCCACATCCAGCTGCAACTGTATTCTTAAGGAAGAAGGCAAGATTTTAGTGGTCAACTAGCAGTGTTAGCCACAAATTACTTCTACTTTTCTAGGAGAAAGTCCAAAATCCTTGATGGCCTAGAAGACACTGCACAGTCTGATCCGTACTTCCTTCTTTAGCTCTTCTTGCACTACTCTCTTCTATGCTCTAGTCATATTCTTTCATTTCTTCCACTATATTATGTTGATAGACTGAAAAACCCATAACCAGGGATCTGGTCTGTTTTGCCAACTGCTGAATCCCCAGTGCCAAGAACAGTATCTGACATTATAAGCCCTAAGTAACTACTTGGTAAATGAATAACTGAGAGTCAGGTCCTGTGCTTGATATCTAATAAGTCAAACTCTGTCCTTGCTTCAAGCATCAATGATACTCTTGGGTTCTAAATGTTTCAAATGGTTTCTAATGGCTTCTTCCTTAGACCTCTGATCAAATCAGCCATCCAGGCCATCAATTCTAGCTCTTAAAAATTCTTTACCCATTGACTTCTCTCCCGCACTACTGCCTCCATCATCTCTCCACAGGATGACTAAGTCGAATTCCTGGATGCCCGCTCTCCCCCAACTATATTGTCCTCTCCACTAGCGAAAAGTTATCTTTCTGTAAGTCAAAGCTGATTATGTTGATTCTCTGTTCAAAACATTTTGATGAATCCCCACTCACTGTCCTCAGCATAAAGGTCAAACTTTTTAACCTAACTTGAAATATCCTTTGTAGTCCATTGACTCTCATCCTCTCCAGATCAACAGAATTGCCTCTATTATCCCATGATCTTTTATTTCTATGCCTTTGAATATGCTGTTTCCTCTGGTTGGAACTATGCTCATTACAACCTCCAAACCATCAACTCTTTATTTTCCTGCTAACGTTTATTTATGTTTCAGGTCACAGCCAAGATGAGTCTCTCTAGGTAACCTTACCTGGCTGTAAGTGCATCAGAGGTCATTATCAAGATATCAAAAAGACAACATATAGAATGGGGGAAAATTTTGAAAATTATATAGCTGATAAAAGTCCAGAATATGTTAAGAACCTTAAAACTTGACGAGAAAAAGATGAACTACCCAATTGAAAAATGGGCAAAGTGGTTCCTGTGGTTTGAATGTTTGTGTCCCTTCAAAATTCATGTGTTGAAATACTAACTCACAAGGTGGTGGTATTAGGTAGGAGCTTTGGGAGGGCTCTGCCTTCATGAATGAGATTAGTGCCTTGTATAAGAAGCCCTAGAGAAATCCCTCATTTTTTCCATAGGTGAGGTTACAGCAAAAAGATGGCTGTCTATGAAGTGGATCCTCTCCAGACACCAAATCTGCCAGCACTTTGATCTTGAACTTCCCAGTCTTCAGAACTATGAGTAATAAATAGTTGTTGCTTATAAGCCACCCAGTTTATGGTATTTTTGTTTTATCAGCCCAGATAAACTAAAACAGTACTCAAATGGACATGTCTCCAATGAAGATAAACAAATAGCCAACAATCACATGAAAAATTGGTCAACATTATTCATCATTAGGAAAATGCAAATCAAAACCATAATGAGATACCACTTCACACCCATTAGGATGACTATAATGAAAAATAAAAAGTGTTGGTGAGGTTGTAGAGAAATTGGAATGCTTGTACGTTGCTGGTAGGAATGTAAAATGGTTCAGCCATTGTGGAAAACAGTTTAGCTGCTCCTCGAAAGTTAAACATAGAAGATTCATATCACCCAGAAATTCCACTCATAGGGATATACCCAAAAGAATTAAAACCATATATTCAAACAAATACATGTACATGCATGTTCATAGCATCACTATTGACAACAGCCAAAAGGTGGAAACAGCCCAAAGGTCCATCAATGGATAAACAAATTGTGGTATATACATACAATGGGATACTATTCAGCCATAAAAAGGAATGAAGACCTGATACACAATACAACATGGATGAACCTCAAAAACATTATGCTAAGTGAAAGAAGCCAGACATAAAAGGTCATATATTATATGATTCCATATATATCCAGAATAGATAAATCCACAGGGATAGAAAGCTGAATGGTGGTTGCTAGAGTTGTGGGAGGGCAGGGAGGAGAAAAGGGGGAGGAACTGATTAATGAGTACAGGGTTTCCTTCTGGGGTGATAAAAATGTTTTTGAACTAGATAAATGTAGTGGTTGTACAATATTATAAATGTAATAAAATACTACTGGATTGTTCACTGTAAAATGATTAATTTTATGTGATGTGAATTTCACCTAAAAAAAAAAAATTGGAAGGAAAGGATGAAAAAAAGAAGCTAAGAGTGGACCAAAACATTGCACAAAGTGTTATAATTTCAAAAAAACAAACCAAAAAAAGGTGAAGAGGTAGCATCTTCTAGGACTCTTCAGTCTGTTGTGAACAAGAGCTTCTGCCATGTTTTGACATCCTCTCCTCTTTTGCCTTTATTTTTCCATAAGGTGATTTTCTGTGCTTTAACTTTATGGTTAAATGTGATTTAAGAGCAAGAAAATTGTATCTAAAAGTTGAAGAATTTGGTGAAAAAAATTGGGTTCAGAAAGATTAAAAAGTTCTAAGTATTCAATAAAATACATGTGTGATAGAACTTCACCTGACTCCAGGCATCTTACAAAAATATTGGCTCCTTATACTCCTCCCTACCAGTTACCATGTGCCATCAAGTCTCTTCTTCCTACTTTGGCAAGGACAATAGATCTTTATAACTTTATACTTTATAAACAAACTTCACTTGTTCACTTTATATGTTTACATATATAACTTGTTAAATTGTGTATATGTGTTTCTGGCTATGAAAATTGTTTATGCATTTTGGGTTAAGATGGAACAAATAATTTTCCATTAAAATAGATGAAGATTTTTTTTTTTTTAAATTTAACAGCTTTGGACTTAAAGGCAGGATTTGGGGGAATGAATGAGTCATGAAGTTAAGGGCTAGGTATACTAGTTTATCTCTCCCACTAGACTATAAACTTCATGCCTGACTCATAGCTGGCACTCAATAAGATTTCTTGAATAAAATAAAAATTTAAAATATTAGTTAAAATTAGCAAGACCTAAATAACTTTGGAACTGAATGAAGACAGCAAGACTAAAGGCAAAGGGAAATGTACCTAAGCACTGTACTTTAGTTGGTAAAGTTGTTACCCATGGGAGCATGAGTTAACTATTCCAAAATCACTGTACATTTATACTAAAACTGAACAAACACAAAATAGATGATGAATGGTGGAAGTCAGGTTTCAAGGAAAGTTTGACCAGTACCGGCTCACTAATTAGGTCTACAGTAGGAGATACAATTTAGGTGGGATATCATCCAAGCTTGACAAGAAATAGGTGACACAGTCACACAGGGCTGTTGAATAGAGTTTAATGGAAAGACTATCTACAGCGGTGAAGGAAGGTCTAAGGAAAAGAATAAGAGAAGGAGAAACACCAAGAGGCTACCAACAACAAGAGGCTTGTAGCCCTGAAAGGGAAAGGGAATTACAGATAGAGCTGTGGCTATTGCTGAGGCTGTTGGAGAGGTCCCTGGCAGAAACAGTGCCTTCAGTAGAGGAATGCCTGTCAACCCATGGCCAGGAAGAGAGTTGGTTGCAGGGAAAATACTCCAGATTCTTCTCTTACCCTCTGACGTCTTGCCAGTGGCTTTCATTGGCCAAATGCAAGTCAAAGTCAAAGAGCAAGGAAGAATTCCAGTCTATGAACTCCAGATAGGTCAATCTGGACACAGAGAAAGGGGAACAGGGTGGAGTGCAGATCTTATGGGGCAAATGGAGAATATGAAACACACTGAATGATTGAATACAGAAAAATTAGATGAACATACAAAAGACCAATCTCATTTATTTCATAATTTTTCCAACTACTTAGCCTTATTTATTTCTGTGTCTAGATTAACAAAGGCTTTTGTGTTGAATGGTCATTATTTACTAGACACAATGCCTAAATGGTTAACTTGTAATTGTGTGATTTGGGATAGTAAAGGAACCTTCTATCCATCCCAACTTTCCACTGACAGATTCTGAATACCATTATTCATTTTAATCCCATGAGGTTTTAATAAAAAGGCAAATACTTTTCACAACCTTGACAAACAAAACTCAATCTGAGCCTTTATAAATAGCTTCAAAACTTACTTTTTATTTGCCATAAAGGTCTGGCTAAACCTCCATTTCTCCATCCCCTGCCTCTTGCCTTTTGTTCAAGGATTGGGTGGTATGGAGGGAGTTAAACTCTTTAGATTGATCTCTTTTTGTTAAGACCAGAGACCTTGATCAGGTTTCTAATATATCCAAATTGTCCCACACGCCTAAGCTTGGTCTCAAAAGACTTGAAGTTAAATTTTGCTCAGCATTTAAACTGAATCACCACTTGTTTTTAACCAAAGTTGTTTTTGTTTCACTCAATTGCCCTTTAAGCTCTAAACTCTTAGGAGAGTTTGAATTTCAAAAGTAACAATTGTTCTGTCTGTAGTATGCTAGACTTCTGGTTCTCCTCTTCCAATTTGGCTAGGCTTTCATTTCTCTCCTAGTCTTTCTGAAAAAGAAGAAAATAGATCTCTTAATTGTATAAGGTAAACCCCATCTCCTGTTACCTGAAGTATATAATTGCCTAATAAACACCTACCTTCCCACATTTGTATTTACCTTCTTGTTTCATATTTTCTAACCAACCAATTAGATGAGGGCAGTTGTCTCTGTACATTCAAGCAGATGGGTATATCATCACACTCTTGGGAATGCTTATCTTAAAAACAGAGAAGTATAAATAACAATATAAGAAAATTTTTTTTAAAAAGAGAGAATAACAGCCCAGAATGGCATTATGAGGCATGAGGAGCTCATGGATACTCTTTTCAGCAAAACAACTGAACTGATGATAATTATAAAAAATAATGATTTAGTGTCCTAAGGGTATACAGCAAATGGAGAAATATTTATTCAAGGAATTCCACTAACTCTTAGTAAGAACAGGGAAAGTTTGTGGCATTTGAACCACAACATGCCCTTTCCCCCACCCTCAGCTCGGCATGACAGTAGCTCTACTCCAGTTGGGTACAATTAAGAACATGGGTCTCCCTCTCCCTGAGGCAGGAGATAGATGGGCCCCAGGCTGAACAGCTGGCGTTTGTCCCCTGTGGACAGATACGCACAAGATGAAGAGGAGGAGGAGGTGAGCCCTGCCCAGAGAAAAGATAGAAACCACATATTTCTCATTTTCCAGGTCAAGGAGACCTTCCCAACTATACATGTGCAGAAAGCCTCCTTGGAGGTCAAAAAGGGAATGATGTCAACTTACCCATAGGCCTCTTCACTGGAATCCATCTCGGCTAAGAGATGTGCATGCACACATGGGAGTACCCTAAGATAAACCAAGTATGGACTCAGAACCAGGCAAAACAAGATGATTGGTCAAAGGAAACCTGGAAGAAATACCCCATATAAGTGATTCAAACTACCACGAGGGCATGACTCTCTGAGTCCACTCATGTATCTATCCACACATACGTTTTTCCTCCTAATAAACACTTTACTTTTTTCACTACTTTCTGTCGTTGTGGGAATTCATTTCTGCAAAGCTGAAGAGCCAGGGCCTGTCACTACCTAGGATTCAGTGCTCTCATTGCCACGGCCTGACTTCAATCTCTGGTCAGGAACCAAAATCCTGCTTCAAGCTGCTGCAGGCTGAGGCCACCCAAAATCATCCCCACAGTTCCCAGTCTAGAGCTACAGCTTTTCTCCAGGAGAAGCAGATTGCCAGTATTTCTTATTACTCCTAGCTCTGTGTGCAGAAGCTCTATATCAAGCAGGTGTGACTGAGAGAGCTTGAGCTCCCCTCTTCCACCCAAACCTTATTTGTGGAAGCTCTACCCCAGATGCAATTACTTTTGCCCCTAATCACCCTTGCCCCAGTTCACCTGCAGAGCAGAGGTTGCATACCCAGAGAGATGAGCCAAGAAAGCCAAAGGTTATCACCTTACACTTCCTTCTGCTTATGGAGCAAGGGTGTCACTCTGAGAGAAACAGGCTATTGTCCCCACTTCCAGCTCTAGAGCAGTGGTGCAAAATTTCTTCCTAAGGGGGAGAGGCAGTTCATAAAAATGGAAAACTCTGTACCTCTCCTTAAGAGTATTAATGTTACCTGGGAGAGAGCATAGAGAAGTACAAGCTTAGGGCACTGTTAAAAGAAATGGAGGTTTTGGTAGCAAGCAATTAAGAAGAGACTTGTAGCTCCATGATAGCCACAAGCAAAATAGTAGACAAGCTAGAAATTTAATCAAGAAAACCAGGAAAAAAGGCAGCTAACAAGAGCCCTATTGTGGTCAGAGCATGCCTCAAAGACTGCCCTCAAAGACTATTCCTGCAAAGTGGTCTGAATTTGATTGGATCAGATTGAGAAATAATTTATGCCACAGGCTTTTGTCAAAAACAATAGCTTGATCACTTAGCAATTAGTGGAGGCTGACAGCTGAATATGATGCCAGTAATGGCAGGACATCTAGAAAGTTAATAGAAAGATCAAGAAAAGACACAGTAAAAGCCCAGTGAAAACAGCTGTCATCTCTTGGAGGAAAGGGGTCAGGGTGAATGTGCAAATGCCAAAGTCTATGCCCTCTGAGGAACAACAGAAGAAGTTAAACACTGCTGTGGAAATATTTACTGAAATAGTCCAGCCAAATCACTAAAAAATAAACAAGCCAAAAACAAACAAAAAGACAAAAAAAATAAAAACCAAGAATAAGGCCAGGGAAGGGTAGAGGTTACAGAAATCAGTAACTATTCAGTTGTTTCAATTTATTACTTAATATGTCCAGTTTTTACCCCACCAAAAAATGATATACAAAAACAAGAAAGTGTGATCCATACACAGGAATAAAGCAGGCAAGAGAAACTATTTTTGAGAGAGTCTTAGCAGACAAACACTTAAAAGTAGCTATTGTAGATATATTCAAAGAACCAAAGGAAAACATTCTGAAAGAAGTGAAAGAAGATATGATGACAATGTCTCAATGGATAGAGAATAGCAATAAAGAGGTAGAAAGGGAAATAAAAGAAACAAAAATAAATTTTTAAAAAAGAAACAAAAGAAAACTCTGTAGTGGAAAAGTATAATAACTGAAATGAGGAATTCACTAGAAAAGCCCAACAGTAGATTTTAGCCAGTAGAAGAAAGATCAGTGAAGTGATGTTGGATCAATCAAGATTATGCAACCCAATCCAAAAATGCACAGAAGACCTAAATAGACATTTCTCCAAAGAAGATATACAGATTGCCAACAAACACATGAAAATGCTCAACATCATTAATCATTAGAGAAATGCAAATCAAAACTACAA
>NC_041219.1:75892666-75928576 GCF_002837175.3 Physeter macrocephalus | reverse complement strand
AAGAGGGAGGGGATATGGGGATATATGTATATGTATAACTGATTCACTTTGTTGTAAAGCAGAAACTAACACACCATTGTATAGCAATTATAGTCCAATAAAGATGTTATAAAAAAAGATTATGCACTCTGAAGAACAGAGATTACAAAATAAAGAAACATGGAAAGAATTTCAGAGAAATGTGGGACAACATTTAAGTGGACCAACATATTTACTATGGGAGTACCAGGAGAAGAGGAGAAAGGAAAGAAGACAGTAAAATATTTAAATAAATAATGGCTGAAGCCCGGCAACTCACAGCTTTTGCTTTCCTCAGAAGCATAATCCAGGAACCATGAGGACAGTGTGTGAACCCCTTATCCGCAGAGCCACAGACTGAAAACCCCATGATATGCTTAATGTTGAGACTAAAAACACACTCTTGTACACACAGTCTTGAATCTAGACCACGTTACAGTAAGTGACCAGCCAGTGTGTTCTTGGGACTCTGAAATAGGAGAGACCTTCAAGATGGCAGAGAAGTAAGATGTGGAGATCACCTTCCTTCCAACAAATACATCAGAAATACATCTACATGTGGAACAACTCCTACAGAACACCTACTGAATGCTGGCAGAAGACCTCAGACTTCCGAAAAGGCAAGAAAATCCCCACATACCTGGGCAGGGCAAAAGAAAAAAGAAAAATCAGAGACAAAAGAATAAGGATGGGACCTGAACCAGTGGGAGGGAGCTGTGAAGGAGGAAACGTTCCCACACACTAGAAGCCCCTTCACTGGCAGACAGAGGGGTTGGTGGGGGGATGGGGGGTTGGGGGGTGGGAGGTGGAGCTTCAGAGCCATGGAGGAGAGTGCAGCAACAGGGGTGTAGAGGGCAAAGTGGAGACCTTCCCGCACAGAGGATCGGTGCCGACCAGCACTCACCAGCCTCAGAGGCTTGTCTGCTCACCCACCGGGGCAGATGGGGGCTCGGAGCTGAGGCTTGGGTTTCAGAAGTCAGATCTCAGGGAGAGGACTGGGGTTGGCTGCGTGTACAATGCCTGCAGGGGGCTAGTGCACCACAGCTAGCTGGGAGGGAGTCTGGGAAAAAGTCTGGAATTGCCTAAGAGGCAAGAGAATATTGTTTAGGGATGTGCAAGAAGAGGGGATCCAGAGCACAGCCTAAACAAGCTCCAGAGATGGGCGTGAGCCGTGGCTATCAGTGCTGACACCAGAGACAGGTGTGAAACACTAAGGCTGCTGCTGCAGCCACAAAGAAGCCTGTGTGCAAGCACAGGTCACTATCCACACCTACCCTCCGAGAGCCTGTGCAGCCAGCCACTGCCAGGGTCCCGTGATCCAGGGACAACTTCCCCAGGAGAACACACGGTGCCCCTCAGGCTGTTGCAACGTCACGCTGACATCTGCCACCTCAGGCTCGCCCTGCAATCCGTACACTGCCCTCACACCGGCCTGAGTGAGCCAGAGCCCCCTAATCAGCTGCTACTTAAACCCCATCCTGTCTGGGTGGGAAACAGACACCCTCAGGTGACCTACATGCAGAGATGGGACCAAATCCAAATATGAACCCCAGGAGCTGTGCAAACAAAGAAGAGAAAGGGGAATTACTCCCAGCAGCCTCAGGAGCAGTGGATTAAATCTCCACAATCAACTCGATGTACGCTGCATCTCTGGAATACCTGAATACACAACAAATCATAATAAGGCCACAGACACCCCAAAACATACCACCAGACGTGGACCTTCCCACCAGAAACACAAGATCCAGCCTCATCCAACAGAACATAGGCACTAGTCCC
Source organism: Physeter macrocephalus (assembly GCF_002837175.3). Lineage (NCBI taxonomy): Eukaryota > Metazoa > Chordata > Mammalia > Artiodactyla > Physeteridae > Physeter > Physeter macrocephalus. Next base: position 75,926,779 of record NC_041219.1, on the reverse strand, counting down.
CTCCACCAGGAAGCCTACACAACCCACTGAACCAAACTTAGCCACTGGGGGCAGACACCAAAAGCAACAGGAACTACGAACCTGTGGCCTGCAAAAAGGAAACCCCCAAACACAGTAAGTTGAACTAAAGAGCAAACAAATGATGAACAACACAAGAAATGAAATTAAAAATTCTCCAGAAGGAATCAATAGGAGAATAACTGAGGCAGAAGAACGGATAAGTGACTTGTAAGAAAAAATAGTGGAAATAACTACTGCAGAGCAGAATAAAGAAAAAAGAATGAAAGGACCGAGGAGAGTCTTAGAGACATCTGGGACAACATTAAACACAACAACATTCGAATTATAGGAGTCCCAGAAGAAAAGGAAAATCAAGGGACTGAGAAAATATTTGAAGAGATTATAGTCAAAAACGTCCCTAATATGGGAAAGGAAATAGTTAATCAAGTCCAGGAAGCACAGAGAGTCCCATACAGGATAAATCCAAAGAGACACATGCCAAGAGACATATTAATCAAACTAGCAAAAATTAAATACAAAGAAAAAATATGAAAAGCATCAAGGGAAAAACAACAAATAACACACAAGGGAATCCCCATAAGGTTAACAGCTGATCTTTCAGCAGATATTTTGCAAGCCAGAAAGGAGTGGCAGGACATATTTAAAGTGATGAAAGGGGAAAACCTACAACCAAGATTACTCTACCCAGCAAGGATCTCATTCAGATTCAAGGAGAAATTAAAACCTTTACAGACAAGCAAAAGCTAAGAAAATTCAGCACCACCAAACCAGCTTTACAACAAAGGCTAAAGGAACTTCTCTAGGCAGGAAACACAAAAGAAGGAAAAGACCTACAAGAACAAACTCAAAACAATTAAGAAAATGGTAATAGGAACATACATATTGATAATTTCCTTAAATGTAAATGGATTAAATGCTCCCACCAGAAGACATAAACTGGCTGAATGGATACAACAACAAGAACAGTATATATGCTGTCTACAAGGGACCAACTTCAGACCTAGGGACACATACAGACTGAAAGTGAGAGGATGGAAAAAGATATTCCATGCAAATGGAAATCCAAAGAAACCTGGAATAGCAATTCTCATATCAGACAAAATAGATTTCAAAATAAAGACTATTACAAGAGACAAAGAAGGACACTACCTAATGTTCAAGAGATCAATCCAAGAAGAAGATATAACAATTGTAAATATTTATGCACCCAACATAGGAGCACCTCAATACATAAGGCAAATACTAACAGCCATAAAAGGGGAAATCAACAGTAACACAATCATAGTAGGGGACTTTAACACCCCACTTTCACCAATGGACAGATCATCCAAAATGAAAATAAATAAGGAAACACAAGCTTTAAATGATACATTACACAAGATGGACTTAATGGATATTTATAGGACATTCCATCCAAAAACAACAGAATACACATTTTTCTCAAGTGCTCATGGAACATTCTCCAGGATAGATCATATATTGGGTCACAAATCTAGCCTTGGCAAATTTAAGAAAATTGAAATCATATCAAGTATCTTTTCTGACCACAACGCTATGAGACTAGATATCAATTACAGGAAAAGATCTATAAAAAATACAAACACATGGAGGCTAAACACTTGGAGGCTAAACAATACATTACTAAATAACCAAGAGATCATTGAAGAAATCAAAGAGGAAATGAAAAATACCTAGAAAGAAATGACAATGAAATCACGACAACCCAAAACCTATGGGATGCAGCAAAAGCAGTTCTACGAGGGAAGTTTATAGCAATACAATCCTGCCTTAGGAAACAAGAAACATCTCAAATAAACAACCTAAACTTACATCTAAAGCAATTAGAGAAAGAAGAACAAAAAAAACCCAAAGTTAGTGAAGAAAAGAAATCATAAAGATCAGATTAGAAACAAATGAAAAAGAAATGAAGGAAACAATAGCAAAGATTAATAAAATTTAAAGCTGGTTCTTTGAAAAGATAAACAAAATTGAAAAACATTTAACCAGACCCATCAAGAAAAAAAGGGAGAAGACTCAAATCAATAGAATTAGAAATGAAAAAGGAGAAGTAACAACTGACACTGCAGAAATACAAAAGATCATGAGAGATTACTACAAGCAACTCTATGCCAATAAAATGGACAACCTGGAAGAAATGGACAAATTTTTAGAAAAGCACTATCTTCCAAGACTGAACCAGGAAGAAATAGAAAATATAAACAGACCAATCACATGCACTGAAATTGAAACTGTGATTAAAAACCTTCCAACAAACAAAAGCCCAGGAAATCAATCAATGTGATAAACCATATTATCAAAGTGAAGGAGAAAAACCATATGATCATCTGAATAGATGCAGAAAAAGCTTTTGACAAAATTCAACACCCATTTATGATAAAAAACCCTCCAGAAAGTATGCAAAGAGGAAACTTACCTCAACATAATAAAGGCCATATATGAAAAACCACAGCCAACATCATTCTCCATGGTGAAAAACTGAAACCGTTTCCTCTAAGATCAGGAACAAGACAAGGTTGCCCACTCTTACCACTATTATTCAACATAGTTTTGGAAGTTTCAGCCACAGCAATCAGAGAAGAAAAAGAAATAAAAGGAATCCAAATTGTAAAAGAAGAAGTAAAGCTGTCACTCTTTGCAGATGACATGGTACTATACATAGAGAATCCTAAGGACACTAGCAGAAAACTACTAGAACTAATCAATGAATTTGGTAAAGTAGTAGGATACAAAATGAATGCACAGAAATCTCTCGCATTCCTATACATCAATGATGAAAAATGTGAAAGAGAAATAAAGGAAACACTGCCATTTACCATTGCAACAAAAAGAATAAAATACCTAGGAATAAACCTACCTAGGGAGACAAAAGACCTGTATGCAGAAAACTATAAGACACTGATGAAAAAAATTAAAGATAATACCAACAGATGGAGAGATATACCATGTTCTTGGATTCAAAGAATCAACAGTGTGAAAATGACTTTACTACCCAAAGCAGTCTGCAGATTCAATGCTATCCCTGTCAAACAACCAGTGGCACTTTTCACAGAACTAGAACAAAAAGTTTCACAATTTGTATGGAAACACAAAAGACCCCAAATAGCCAAAGTAATCCTGAGAAAGAAAAATGGAGCTGGAGGAATCAGGCTCCCTGACTTCAGACTATACTCCAAAGCTACATTAATCAAGACAGTATGGTACTTGCACAAAAACGGGAATATAGATCAATGGAACAGGATAGAAAGCCCAGAGATAAACCCACACACGTACAATCACCTTATTTTTGTTAAGGGAGGCAAGAATATACAATGGAGAAAAGACAGCCTCTTCAATAGCTAGTGTTGGGAAAACTGCACAGCTACATGGAAAAGAATGAAATTAGAACACTCCCTAACACCATACACAAAAATAAACTCAAAACGGATCAAAGACCTAAATGTAAGGCCAGACACTATAAAACTCTTCGAGGAAAACATAGGCAGAACACTCTATGACATAAATCACAGCAAGATCCTTTTTGACCCACCTCCTAGAGAAATGGAAATAAAACCAAAAGTAAACAAATGAGACCTAATGAAACTTAAAACCTTTTGCACAGCAGAGAAAAACATAAATGATATGAAAAGACAACACTCAGATGGGAGAAAATATTTCCAAATGAAGTAACTGACAAAGGATTAATCTCCAAAATCTACAAGCAGCTCATGCAGCTCAGTATCAAAAAAACAAACAACCCAATCCAAAAATGGGCAGAAGGCGTAAATAGACATTTCTCCAAAGAAGATATACAGATTGCCAATAAACACATGTAAGGATGCTCAACATCACTAATCATTAGATAAATGCAAATCAAAACTACAATGAGATATCACCTCACACCGGTCAGAATGTCCATCATCAAAAAATCTAGAAACAATAAATGCTAGAGAAGGTGTGGAGAAAAGGGAGCCCTCTCGCACTGTTGGTCGGAATGTAAATTGATACAGCTACTATGGAGAACAGTATGGAGGTTCCTCAAAAAACTAAAAATAGTACTACCATATGACCCAGCAATCCCACTACTGGCCGTATACCCTGAGAAAACCATAATTCAAAAAGAGTCATGTACCATAATGTTCATTGCAGCTCTTTTTACAATAGTCAGCCAGGACATGGAAGCAACCTAAGTGTCCATCGACAGATGAATGGATAAAGAAGATGTGGCACATATATACAATGGAATATTACTCAGTCATAAAAAGTAACGAAATTGAATTATTTGTAGTGAGGTGGATGGACCTAGAGTCTGTCATACGAGTGAAGTAAGTCAGAAAGAGGAAAACAAATACTGTATACTAACACATATATATGGAATCTAAAAAAAGAATGGTTCTGAAAAACCTAGGGGCAGGACAGGAATAAAGACGCAGATGTAGAGAATGGACTTGAGGACACAGGGAATGGGGAGGGTAAGCTGGAATAAAATGAGAGAGTGGCATGGACTTATATACACTACCAAATGTAAAATAGATAGCTAGTGGAAAGCAGCCACATAGCACGGGGAGATCAGCTCTGTGCTTTGTGTCCCCCTATAGGGGAGGGATAGGGAGGATGTGAGGGAGATGCAAGAGGGAGGAGATATGGATATATATGTATATGTATAGCTGATTCACTTTGTTATAAAGCAGAAACTAACACACCATTGTAAAGCAATTATACTCCAATAAAGATGTCAAAAAAAAAAATAGAAGAGAGAATGAATGTCTGAAAACTTTCCACATTTAATGAGAAACATTAATCTAAATGTCCAAGAAGGTCAATGAACTCTAGGTAGGGTCAATGCAAAGAGATCTATATCCAAATACATCATTGTCAAAATGCTAAAACACAAAAACAAAAGTCTTGAAAGCAGCAAAAGAAAAATGACTGAGCACATACAAAGGAACCACAGCAGGATTAATAGCTAACTTCTCATAAGGAGCAATGGATACCTGTGATACTGTGATTTTTAAGAAATACATATAGTCATTCAGATGACCAAAATATATTTCTTAGACAATTTGGTCTTCATCCACAGTTCCTGGCTCACAACTCACAAAACCCTTGGAATTTTCTGATCAATAAGAGCAATGGGGAGCATCTTTTGTTAAAATATTTGGTCTCTTGTCCTCAGTTTCTTCAGGGCCATAAAGGTAAAATGGGTTCTTATTATTCATAACCAGCCCTTTCCATGACAGTTGGGTTTATGTTAATGAAGGTGACTTTTGGATCCCTGGGTGAGGGCTGGTTGCCAGGAGAACCAGTCATGTGACTAAAAGGTTGGAACTTTCAGTCCCACACCTCATTTCTGAGGAGGGGAGAGGAGTTTGAGGTTGAATCAGTTTCTGTTGGCCAATGACTTAGTTAATCATGACTATGTAATGAAGCTGTTGTAAAAACCCCAAAGGAGAGCTTTTTGGCCTCTTTGGAGAGCTTCTACACTGGAGCCAGAATGTTTCTATGGGCCACTGTGCTGGGCCCCAGTCTATATGAGGATGGAAGGTCCTTTGTTCGGGTCCTCCCCTAGGTCTCCATCTGACTGTTGATTTATATTCTTTGATATCCTTTGTCATAAATTGGTAATCTAGCTAGTAACCAAGTTTTCCTGAGTTCTGTGAGCCATTCTAGCAAATTAATCGAACCCAAGGAGGGAGTTGTGGAAAGCTCTGACTACTAGACACAAAGAAGGACATTTCATAATGATTAAGTGGTCAATCCATCAGAAAGATGTAATAATTGTAAACATACAGTCAGCAAATACAGAGCCCCAAAATATATGAAGCAAAAACCAAAAGAATTGAAGAAAGAAACAGACAATTCAACAATAATAGCCAAAGACTTCAATACGACCTTCATAATGAATAGAACAACTATGCAGAAGATCAACAAGGTTATGGAAGATTGGAGCAACACTATAAACCTACTAGAGCTAACAGACACCTATAGACCACACCACAACACAACAACAGAACAACTGTGGTGATAGATGCATGACTCTTTGAACATACCAAAAACCGTTGAATTGCATACTTCACATGGATTAATTCTATGGTGTTTAAATTCTATGTCAATAAAGCCATTTAAAATTGTTTAAAAGAATAACATATCTTTAGAAGGATAAGAGATCTCACATTTACAATACAATAATAAAAAGTTATAAAAATGATGAACTAGAGATCTCAGAAATGAAAATATTATGTTAAAAAAATTTCCAAAGATGGACTAAGTGTCAGAATGGATACAATTAAAGAGAAAATATGAGGCTGAAAGATTCAGCCCAGTAATTCTCTGAGAATGCAATGCACAAGGACATCAAATATGTGGATGAGGAGTTAGGAGACACAGAGGATGATCCATACCCACCTCATAGTAGTTCGAAAAGAAGAGCACAGAAAGAATTGAGGCAAAGATAAAGAAACAATAGAAAAACCCACCAGAGTGAAAAGAAAGCCCAGATCTTCAGATTCATAGTCCACCAAGTATTTAGTAGGAGGAATTAACCAATATTTATATCTTCAGGTATTGATATGAAGTAAATCCTAAAAGTCTTGAAAAAGAAAATATATATTATCTGCCAAAGATTGAAAAATCAGATTGACAGCCAGTCTTTTCATTAGCAGCACTGAATGTAAAAGACCCCAGAACAATAGCTTCATATGTTTGCTCTTCATAAAGAAGTGTAATTTTGAATCTAGAGCTTTAGACCCAGTCTGTATGCTCAGAATTTATCATCTACCTTCTATAAAAAAATTACAGAACAGAAGGTAAATCTAACAATAAATCTAGCTTATAAAGCAAGAAATTCAGTAAATTTTTTCTTTCCAGATGTAAAACATTTATTACCAATTCTTTATTTGAAGCCAATTCTTAATACAAAAATTTGACAAGGGAATTGCAAGAAAGGAAAAAATACTGACCAATCTCACTTATAACATATATGCATATATGTTATATGCAAAAACATATAACATATATAACATATATGCATATATGCAAAAGTTCCAATAAAAATATTAGCAAACTAAATCCATTAATATATATAAAGAATAAAACTTTTTTTATTGTGGTATAATATATATAACATGAACCTCACTATCTTAACCATTTTTAAATGTACAGTTCAATGGTATAAAGTATATTCGTATTGTTATTCAACCATCCCCACCAACCATCTTCAGAACTCTTCTCATTTTGCAAAAATAAAGCTTTGTGCCCATTAAACAATAATTCCCCATGACTCTTGCCCTCCAACCCCTGGCAGCCACCATTCTACTTTCTCTTTTCTCTTTTTAATCTCCCCTTTTCCCCCACACCCCAGACAATGGTAATCAGTGTCCTAGACTCTGTTACTAGGAGTTTGACTTTTTAAAAAATATTCCACATATAAGTAAGGTCTTACAATATTTGTGTTTCTGTGTCTGGCTTATTTCACTTAGCATAGTGTCCTCCAGGTTTATCCATGTTGTCACAAAGGGCAGGATTTCCTTCTTTTTTAAGCTGAATAATATTCCATTGTGTGTGTATATATATATATAACATTTTATTTATCCATTTATCCTTCAGTAAATCTTATCATTAAGTCTAAATAATTGGTGATGTATAGCACAAAAATAAAATATAACATTTGATTTGAAAATCATAAGTGATTTCAGCATGAGAGTTCTCAGGATGGAGTAAAAGTACAATACATAATATTTTCATTTTATATGTAGAAGAATATAGATACTGATTAAATCAAGACATATAGAAATATAACTATGTCTCTGAAAGCTCTCTAACTCTTCAAGTATCCCATCCTCAGTCCCTAAAATTGAAATTTTTATGCCCTCAGAGAACTTCTAGGAAACTGTTCTAGAAATGTTCTAGGAAGTATTAGAAAATGTTTTGTCATTCAAACCACTCCCCTCCCCAACTGCTCCTCCCCACAGAACTGTGTATCACCCTGTTATCCGTTAGGAACAATAGGCCCAGTGTTTAGCACCCATGAATATGTTGGAACTGGAAAAAAAAAGTATTTTCTCCAAAAAGGAAAACTAAAAAGTTGAAATTTTAATATTTTAATGTGTGTAATCATATTCCTAACAATATACCACATATTAACTTTATTAATTGCTAAATATGGTATTCAAAAATTAATTCCCTTTGGAAACAATTTATAGATTAATATTTTCACTTAATCAGAATATCTGAATCTGCATAATGATTGCCAAGACAACATAGCTGAGCATAAATTGAGATTTATTCAGAGCTATACTTTCAAAATCCAAATCAGTAAAATCTTTCAAAAATTATGAAGAAAAATACAAAATATATATATTTTATTTAATGTGAATATAATCTCACATTATATTTAATGTGACTGTTTAAATCCATTTGATTTGACTTCTAAATAAAAGTTTCCATGTCTTAAGACAGTTCCAGAAGTGATTTACTTGACTGATGAGTCTGGGTGGAGGTCACCCATGGTTCTGTTCATTCACAGCTGAGCCTTTTGTGACTCCTGCTCTGTCTCTGCTCTCTTGCTCTCTCTTCTCTCTTTGAGTTTGGCTTGGGAAAAGTTGTCCATGATTTCTCTTCTCCCTCTGGCATGGGGTTAGCACACTGGAGTAAGCCTCTTGCTCCCTGCGCTCCTTCTTACAGGTGGGTATTTTCCATTTGTGTGGAAAGAAGTAGAAGCTTTCTTTCAGTCTCAGACTCAGCTCCTTCTCTAATCCAGTTTTACCAGCGTTGAGGAAAATATTATGTTTTAATTCCTAACAGGCTTCTATATCTGTTTCTCAGTGACTCCAGAATCCAAAGAGGAAAAAGGATGAAGGGTTAGGCTCCCTCAATATCCCCAGTAAACATTTTTATTAAATGTTGAGTGTACCTATAAAATAATTGGAATGTGATATTTCATTTCCAAACCACTAGAAGAAAAAAATGTGGAACAAAGAAAAATCAAATATTTCAACAAAAGATGGAAAAATACAAAATAAGAAAGCATAGAAAACAGAAGACACAAAACAAAATGTCAGGAATAAGGCCAAACAGGTCATTAATTACAATAAGTGCAACTGATTTAAAATATGTATGTATATATGCCCACATATGTATAGTTTATGAGATCTGCAATGACAAGTTTAATTGTATTTTAGTAAGAGAAAATTTTATACTTGAAATCACATGAAAGTAGGCAAATTCAAACCAACTATTAATCATTGTATTCATTTTCCTCAATACAATTGCAAATCAGAAATTCAAAAGGACCAATCAACAAGTATCAGCAATTGTATTGCATTTAAAGAGGTCTGGCAAAGAAAAGAAAAACTTAAAACTAGAGAACTATTTTACTATAGCTGCCCAAATATCAATCAGGAAATAAACCTGGAGAACTGTCATAGGCTTTCAATTCAAAGGAATTGTGGTTACCAAGTGGTTAAGTCCTCAGAACTTAACACCAAGTTCCATAACAAGCAAACAACTTGATATGTAAGGTTACTTTGATATGTGTAATCTAGTATCAGTCCTTTGCCCTTATGAAGTACATGGCATAGTGGAAATCAAGGGATTTCAGAAATATCTTGGAATGGCAACTTGATTCTACCACTTCCTGTATGTGACCTGGGGTAAATTACTTAGGGTTCTGAGCCTCAGTTTTTTCACCTGTAAGTGGGGTTAGTAACAACTTTCCTAATAAGTTTTTGTGAGAATTAGATGAGATAAAGTATGTGAATCAGGTAAGACAGTACTTGACTCTTAAGTGTGCAGCAGATAGTAGTGCATTCATTTGTTAGGGCTACCAAAACAAAGTACCACAAAACGGGTGGCCTAAACAAGAGAAATTTATTGTCTAACAGTTCTGGAGGCTAGAAGTCCAAGATTAAGGTGACAGCAGAATTGGTTCCTTCTGAGCGCTATGAGGAGGAATGTTCCAAACCTTTCTCTTTGGTTTGCAGATGGCCATTTTCTCTGTGTCTTCACTTTGTCTTCCCTCTGTGCATACTTCTGCTTGCAAATTTCTCCTTTTTATAAGGATACCAGCCTTATTGTATGACAACATCACTTTACCCTAATTGCCCCTATAAAGTGCCTTTCTCCAAATAAGGTCACATTCTGAGGTACCGAGGCTTAAGACTTCAATATGAATTTTGAAGGGACATAATTCAACCCATAATATGTACCTTTTATTATTATTTTCTCCAAATCTTCCCAAGAAATGCAGGAAATCATTGTTTTAAGTCAAAACAGTCCATGGTATGAGAAAAGAATATGGAAATCTGATCTTCCTTTAGAAATGACCTCACCCTACTGAATAGTCTATACCCTATCCTCTGATTAAATCTTAATTGTTCCCCCCCCCCAAAAAAAGAATATGGAGATCTGAGACTTCTGTATATGAAGAGCCATTTCCTTCCCTAACTCATTTACTATCTCCCTTCTGTCCACAAAACACTCTACTTGGGACGCCACAAAACCAAGGAAGGCCACTGTAGATGAGAGTCCCTGCCTAGTACAGAAACAGGCCATTTCTCTTGAGTCATCTTGGTAAAAGTTGGCCCTAATTCTATTTGTATATGGCTCAACCTCAAACACCAGCTATAGATGAGTACTTTAATTTAGGTCTGTGAGTGGCATTTGTGGTCATCCTCCCCTGGAGAATCCTGAAACTGCAGTTTCTGGCAAACAGACAGCTATGAGTGTGTCTTTACTGAAAAAGTTTTCCTTAGTAAGAGTGAATGAGTCCTCTCATAGGAGAAAGTTCATTAAAAAAAATCTGGGCTATATTAATACATAAAGAAGACTAAAGATATATGTCATACCATTTGTTTAGGAATATGTCTCTTCACTGGGGCAACCCCTCAGCTACAAAATCATAGAGAATTAAAATGCTTTTCTTTGGACAAAGTATCCATCCACTGTGAGAAGAAAAGTGCAAACCCTCGTGATATTGATGATAAACTCTTTCATTCTCTAAAAAGGAGCTGAGAAATCCAGGGCAAAAACTCCAAATTCAAACAATGAATTCAGACAGACTTGAATTTCAGATCTGCCCTGGTGGCCAACATATGAGCTGTCTGTATTCAGGGTAAAGCTATTTTTTTTTCCTTCTTTTTTTTGGCAAGAATACTGACCATTGGATTATTTGTCTTGCATATTTTTAATACCTGGATCAACTTATATAGAATATCTTTAAACAGATACACATTTATCTTCAAAGAATGAAGCACTCACTTGCCTGGATAAAAGGGTAGGGGATCGCTTAGTTCTCATTCCCTCCCGGTTGTTAGTAAAGATTATGAAGTTTTTCTTTATCCTGTTTTCACTTCATTGGTAAAATAAGGAAAAGTATGGAGACCTCTTCTAAAACAGGACCTCTCAATATGAGTGCCCCTGGAGTCTAGCTCACTGCACAGACACCAAACTACAAAATCATTTTCCCAGTAAGTATACCTCTTACGTGTTATACAGATACAGTGAGAGATTTTCTGGAAAGAACACAGACTTGGGATTCACAGAGGCTCAGATATGAAGGTAACACCATAATTTATCAGCTGTACCCTGGGGCAAATTGCTTAACCTGTCTGAGCCTGTGTCCTCATTTCTAAAATGGTGTTTGTGGGAATAGAAACAACTATGAATCCCTGAGAGCCAATGCTGCAGTGAAAAAGAAGAGAAAATGCTATTCCTAAGGAGAGACAGCTAGAGGTAGGCAAATTGGACACTCTACTGCTCAGAGGGAAATTTTGTCAAGAGACCAACTGGGTGGGCCTTGAAGCAAGAGAGAAGGAAACTATCATTTACTGGCATTGCTGGGTACTGGAGATCAGGCAGGCCCACTCCCATAACAGCTCCCGCTTCATTCTTACATTAACCTTAGGACAGGATATCATCATCTCCATTGCACAGAGGCTAAGTGAAGTTAAGTAAATTATCCAAAGCCACAGAACTTATAAGATGTGGAGCCAGGAATTAAAATTGTCTGTCTGATTCCAAAACCCATGATTTTCCATAACACCAAACTATATTAAATAAGAATATCAATAATCATAATAACAATCTTGTTCCTGTGGAGTCCAAAGGGAAGTTGGACTTCTGTCCCTGGGTCAGTCTTCCTTAGCTCAGGCCCTGCCCTCTCCCCAGTGTCCCCTGCTGCCTATTGTTGCCGCCTGCTGCCAACTGTTCCTAACACTGTGCTTCTCCCTCTCCCCAGCTTGACCCTTGCCCTCCCCAAACTCCTTCCCAGAGTTTCAAGTTCCAATTTTGCCTTCACAATTTTATCATTTCTATTTGGCCTCTTGTGCTGCCAACCAAGTCCTGATTCTGAGAAGTTATCCCTGGAAAAATAAGAGAATGAGAAAAAGACTTTGATCCAGAGAAATTGTTCTTTATCCTACTCACTACAGCCTCCTTGAGACCAGTTCCTTCAGGAGACCTTACATGAGCACCCAGGCCAGGTTGGGGACCTCCTTCCAACTTCCCCTAATCCTCCCTGTCTATCTCTATCACAGCACTTGGCAAGCTCTGTTAGATCCAGCCAGTTAAGGTGCCTGTCTCCCTCATCAGAGTGTAAGTTCTTGGGGAGAAGTATGTATCTTACTCACCATCAGCTCCCCAGCAATTTATAGGGCCCTTCACGCATAGCAAGTCCTCAATGAATACCTGTTGAATAAAAGAGTAGATATTGCACAGACTTGAATGAACCAGTGAACAGTTAGACAATTAAGCTCGAAAAACTTTATAATTATACATTATGCTTTATTCCCACAGATCCTTGATGTGCTGACAAATGAAATTATTTTAAAATGGCTTTTGGTGATTATGTTTTAAATAGTTGAAAGGTAATAATCTCAATGGGAAGAGTATTTTGTGAATGTCAACACTTAAGAAGTTAGAAAGCTAAGTTCAAATTTTTCATCCAAAATTTATAACGTTCTGACTTTTGTGCCATGAAGCAAAAAAAGATCTGGTTTAATTATGATACTGTCCTTAGTTTAATTTGAAGAAATGTCCAATTTGTTGTCATTTTATTTCCTTCCTTCTTTCTATCATCTTAAAGTTTTTTATCACTGCCTGTCTTAGATATTCTCCAAGTAATAGATACACCATTATCCAAAGTTTATTCAAACTTATCTGAACCTTTTGGGGATAGAAATTAGGTGGGAACTGTTTTCTTCATGAGATTTCTAGTGCTTTTTGGCTTTGAAAGGCTGGAAATGCAACAAGAATAGCTTTTCTTGCGGTATTTTGGTTTCTACTCCCAACCAAAATCAGGAAGTGCAGAGATGCACAAAAATTAAAATAAAGGGGAAAAAGTTAACTCAACTTTTTGAACCTCAAACAAGATTCAGGTTCAATTTCAGTTTAAGGCAAAGGTTCAACTAAGATCTTGTTTTATCCAAACCACTTGGCCCTTCGATTGAAATAACTGGTAGGCTCACATATGGAATTCTTTTCTAATGTAAGGATAAAGGGAATTGCTGGTATGTAGAATCCTTATGTCAGTAGAACATCCTAGGATATTATCACTGTGATGCTAGAATTCCCCAGGACAGTGACTGCAGGGAAAGCAGAAGGCCTTACAATCCAACTTTTACTTCTCAGAACTCATCTTTTTTTTAATATAATATTTTACAGACTATGACTCCAATAAGATGAGCTTTGTCCAGCCTGAGTTTGCACTTGTTTCTTTGGGAACATTAAGATAAGAGAAAGGTTACTCCTTAAAACTCTTATTTAGAACCAAAAGTTGGCTTCTGCATTGATCTGATTGGTTAATGAGTCAATCAGAGACACTGAGAATTCTTGCTTAGACAGTTAAGGGCGGTGGGGGTGGGGGCGGGGGGTGAATGAGAGTTAAAAAAACAACTGACCAAACCATTAGGATAGTGAATGTTCAATTCCTTGAAATTGTATTTTGTTTTTTAAGACTCTAAAGTTTCAGAGGGCACCAAATTCTATCCCTGTACAGCCAAGAACAGTAGGGATTTATGAATGGTAGAAAAACCAAGTTATAAACTATAAACTGTGAGTAGACTATAAACTGTGAGTGGATAAAAACAGGATTCAAGCACTCAGGGATCATTGGTATACTGAGAGGAATCTTCAGGTCAGATTTATTAGCTGTTCTATTACTGGAGAACAACTTGACTACAAGAACCTATTTGCCTGATAAGTGCCAAAGGAAATAAGTGGAGCTATTTTTCTCTTAGCCTGTGTCTACATGAAAAAGAAGCTGGCCAAACAACAAGCCAAGTCAGTCAATTCACTTAAGGGATGTCCATCAAACCAGCTGCCCAGTCCTGAAATGCTCACTTTTCAACTAGTTGCATTGGTGTCACCGAGACACCAGCAAAATCAAATGTCTACACAGAATGAAGTTTTAATAGGAAACAAACAATTTGAAATTTTAATCTAAATAGAGTTTCCATACCCCTGCAAAAGGACGCTAATAAATAAGAATGGTTGCCTCAGTTATACAACAAACTTTCAGAGCTTCTCAGAACAAATGCCTACAGAGCTTATTTTGTTTTTATTTTTCTGATAGTTTGACCTTGGTTGTAGTCTCAAACATGTAAGTGCCATGGCAGGTGTCTAAAGTATGTTTGGGTATGACTATCTTTTATGGTTTTGAATAAGAGATCTCTATATACTTTATTTTGTACAACAGAATAAAAACTGAAATGTTTTGTTCTTCAGGTGAAGATGCAGAGTTATTTGGATAGATACAGAGGTTGCCTTATTAAATATCACCATTTTCAGGTACTTGTAGATAAAAATTTTAGTGATGTTTTGAGAAAGTTCTTATGATTTAATACGTTGAGAATATTTCAATAATCTTGGAAGTGCTATAAAAATGTAAGGCAGATTCTTAGCATCTGTCTTCTCCTATTTGAATACATTATAATAATCTACCAAATAAAGTTTGAGAAAACCCCACAGCACTGCCAGATTGAAAAACAGAAAGTGGTATAATTTTCTAGGGGAAAAACTGTTGGTACTGGTAGACAATAGGAATCATTCAGTTGTCTCAAATTATCACACAAAGATAAAGGCCTATGGTTTGTGCAGGGGTTGAAACATATGGTATCTTTGTACAATATCTAACGCAGAGGGAGTACAAGGTAAGCAGAGAAAGTTCCTGAGAAAGATCCTCAAGGACATCTAAGTAGTGAACAAGTACTCTTCATTTCTTGATGAGCCCACGTCCATTCTATGCCGCTATGCCTTTGAACTTGCTTTAAACTGCTCTGAAACTGTGTAGAAATGGAAAATAGACCTTTTGTAGAACTGCTGTAAGTGCCAGGTTAAAAGATGCCAGACTTTTCAAGGAAAGTGGATTTCCCTTGTGTGTTCTGGCTTACAAAATCTGTCTCTTTCATTTGAGGAATAAAATTGTCGCACCTTCTAAACAGTCAAATAAGCCAAATTCAACAAGCGAAGTTTTGTTTTTCTGTGAATGGTCTCGACCAGTCCCTTGAGAAGGAGAGTTGGGTGGGGAATATAAATGTATAAAGAAGGAGCAAAAAGATTGTCTGATATTAGTGCAGTGACCATTTCATCTGTCCACGGCCTGCCTCTATTATAAAAAAAATCTTTTTTTTGATTCAAGGTACAAAGTGCTGGCTGGAGTAACAGAATTTAGATGTCTCTTTATTCAGAATGGAAAGCAGATAAGAAACAACCAAGGGAATTTCCCCACCCATGTATATTTCAAAACAACCAGAGATGACCCCTTAGAAGTGAAAAACATTTGAGTCTCTTAAATAGTCAACTTCTTTGGGGGACCTGGAAACAACATTGCCAAGTTATATTGGTGACTTTGTGATACTGATATCTTCCTACTTAGAATAAAGCAAATCTAAAGTCTCTATCCACAAAAATCTTCAACACAGTACCAACTTCTTATGTTTCACATTGTAAATGCCCTAAATCATCTGGTCATCCATTTATATACATATATAGAAGTACACATATATATGTCTTTTTGTACATGTATCAATATTTGTTATCATAATTGATCCATAGCAGTCTCTAAATAATAGCCTACCTTTACCAGAAAGATGGCAAAATGTACGAAGTTAATAAAAGACAGAAATATGATAATTATATAAAGCCAAATAAATCATCACAACTTGAAATAAAGAGTATTTTAATATTTAGTTTATCTTCTGTTATGTGAAATCAGTATATCATAATTTTTTAAATGCTGGAATGGAAAGAATCAAATAATGACCTTTTTTTTTTTATCGATGTTAATAACTGTGTCCCAATGTCCCACAGCTATTCTGTGGTATTTAGAAGAATACAGAGAAGGAAATATTTTCTAAGAGGACTGTGTTGAAAGGCTATAATGGAGTTTAATATAGTTTTGGAAGCTCAATTCCACTTCCTTTGTCTGGTGTGTGTATGTGCATAAGATCACGTTACTGAGAAAGAAAAAAAAATACACTGCTCTTTTCATTACCGAGACAAAGAATGAATTACAGCTAAAACATGAGGTGAGGATGGAGGGAAGGGATGAGTACAATTGGTAGAGTCATGAGAGATAACTTAAGCCATTCTGGGATAAGGATATAGTAAATGGTTGATTTGCAGAGACAGCCCTTCTCTCCTTTGGGAAGAATTATTTCCAGAAAATTCAGTCAATCCACATCTGACTGTTGATTTTTCCCCTGAGGGCCTATGTGTTTTGTATGGGCCTCTCTTTCAAAACATATCATACTGTGTTACCTATATGGGGGCTGTCTGGCTCATCACAGCTCTGGGCATCTCAAAAACCACATCAACTAAATATTTGTGTTCACCTCATTTTTCTTCACTGTGCAAAGATCCATTAAGCCAAGAAACGTTTCTTAAGAGAGTTATGATGATTTAAAGGTAATGTGATTTTAAATAAAGGTGTAGCTCATCAGAGCCACTTCTCAAGTGCTAAGACTGCATCTTATCTTCCTCTTTGATGAACCAGTGTGTGTCTCTACAGAATACACACTGAAAACATATTTGGTGAATAGAACTTAATCCTAATTTAATTGTCATAGAACAGCTGTTCTCAAAGTGTATTCTGGGTATTTCAGATTTTCATGATGATACTAAGACATGATTTGCATTTTCATCAGGTTGACATCTGCAAACAAAATGACATGTTGCAAAGGCAATGATAAATAAAACTGCTTGTGCCCTAGCGTAAATTAAGTCAGTGACACCAAACTGTACCAATAATTATATTTCACCTTCACACATTTGCAGAAAAAAAGGCTGGTTTCACTTAAGAATATTATTGATGAAGCACTAAACAGTTTTAATTTTATTAAACCTCAACTCCTCAGACTTTGTAATATTTGATGAAATGGAAAGTGTATTCATAAAGGCATGTTTGCTGCATATAGAAATAGGAAAGTTGTCTCAAAAAAAAAAAAAAGCCCTCCTGTGAATATTTTTAAAATTATGAACTGAACCAGAAGCTCTTTTTCATAGAACATCATTTTTACCTGAAAGACCAACTTATAGACAAACTATGATCATTCAGATTTGGGCATTTGCTTGACAATCTCTCAAAAATGAAAAACAAACGAGCCCATCACAATAAGGAAAACAACACATAGTTTTGTTGCCAACAAATATTTTTCCACCACTGGTAGCTTAACAGCATTCCTGTAGTTGACTTTTCTGTTGAAATTGGTGAGGTTATTAAGCAATGTGGGTTCTTTTACATTACATAATAAAATGTGTCAATCTCTAGGAAATCTGCACAACTCTATAAACCAATCTTTTGCAAATAACTATAAATGGTATAAAATCATGAATGTGTAAAAAAGCACAAGACTGACCGATTGATTTTAATATGCTAGAGTATGAAGAGTTCATTGATGTGGTTTCAGATTTCACATTGCACTAACCTTTAAGAAACTACTGCTGGTCAAGTATTGGTATAGTATCAAAGAATGTCCATAATTATTTGAAAAGCTTGTAAAATACTCCACACATTCCCAACTTCGTGTAATTCAACTAAACAATGAATCACAACAGATTGAATGAAGAAGGAAATATAAAAATTCAGCTCCAGCTCTCTTTTATTAATCCAGAAATTAAAGAGATTTTCCAAGTTATAAAACAATGCCAATCTCACTAATGTTTGCTTTAAAACACTATTTTTATTAAAAATGCTATTTTTGCTTATATGTAATGTTTCTTATTGTTCTTTTAATTAAAATAACTATTATATTTTAAACTTTCTTCATTTTAGTTTTCAATATGTTAAATATTGATATAATCCACATAAAACAAAAGCACCGTGGGGTCCTCACTAATTTTTAAGAGTATAAAAGGGTCCTGAAACCAAAAGGTTTGAGAACTGCTGCTGTAGAGAAATGAGGGGACAGTTTTGATCTCTAAGGAAATCATCAAGTTGAGAATTATTTGCCTAAAACTCATTGGTAATAATACAATAAACACCTTGAAAAGGTGAAAAGTTATAATAACAATGTAATTACATATCAAATTCTGATTAGCACATAATTCGGGCTCAAGATATTATAATAAATGTTTTGAAACATCTAATACACATGATACAAGAAACCTCTTTAAATGTATTCCATAAAAGTTCAAGAATCCCTCCTTAATTCTTCACCCTCAGAAAATGGGTTTAGAGATTACTTCCCCCCTTTTTTGTCATTTTATGCATTTTGCAAAGCTTTTAACTTTCAACCCTCATTTGCACATTAGAAAGGCTTAAGCCATTGACTTTCAGAGTACCAATCTCCCTATTATAAATACTGGGATTTCTTTACTTTCTCATTTCTTCCCTCCCTTTGTTCATTCCAAAACTATTTATTGAGCAACTAGTCTCAACTGAGCAACCTGCAAAAAGTTAGTAAAGGCAGAAACCACAGGATTTCAAGAACTGTATAATGGTTAGCAAAGAATACATACAAAGATGAGTAAGAGATGGTCTTTAAGCTTGAAACTTTTCTGGGAAAAAATATGAATATAAATTCATTTTACTGTTGTGTTCAAGTTTTCCAAAATGATCACCTCACACTTGAAAACTTCAATATGATGTGATGGAAAGCCTCAGAGAGAGTGAATTCATCCAGGAACACAGGGTTGCATGCCCTTGACAGGCTGGCACAACTCCCCTTCTCTGTACTGTACTTGGTCACCTCCACTGGTCCTGCATGGGTCACATGCAGGAGGTAGTGAAGTGTCCGCTATGATTGCGAAGAGGAAATATATGGATCCTATTTCCATACCTCGAATTTGAACTTATTTTAAATCAATATGTAGTATTAGTGATTTTAACTAAAACAAGGGACAGACTTGGTTGTTGGCAACACTCATACATACCTAGGGAGGCTGTCTGAAAGCCAAAAAGTCATAGTGCATCTCAGTCACACTCTGTTTCATGTGGCACCAATAACACACACTGATGGAAAGCATTTCCAAAGACCCCAGATTCTCTTAAGAACTCCAAGTCTAATTACCAAGCAAGTTAGAAGTCCTATAATATTTACAGAAATTCACGTATGACATTGAGATTTCCAGGTAATTATAGACTAATTACACAGGGCCTTTTGGTTGTTTTGTTTTGTTTTATGTGGACCATTTTTAAAGTCTTTTTTGAATTTGTTACGATATTGCTTCTGTTCTGTTTTGGGTTTTTTGGCTGCAAGTCATGTGGGATCTTAGATCCCCCACCAGGGATCGAACCTGCACCGCCTGCATTGGAAGGTGAAGTCTTAACCACTGGACTGCCAGGGAAGTCCCAGGCCTTATGTTTTTGTACCTGGAAAATGAACGTACTAACTACTATATACAGGTGAGGGATGGGATGTGCGTGGAATGGAGAAGTATTCCCTTGGCATTTCTCCTTTTGTTTTTTCCAAAAGAAAACTCATGGCCAAGGAGTCATCTTTCTCTATTACAGCAGGTTCCTGTGCGTAATCTACATGATGCGCCTTCCTCAGATACTTCACCTTGAGTTTTCAATCCCATCAAACCCCCAGGAAAGCTTTCTGCCTAACTTCGACACCCCTGTCTGTTACTATTACCACCAAGGAATGTTATTATTCACCATAACCCAGAAGCAGCAGTTGTATGCCAGAGCACACACACGGGGAAGGGGAAGAGTCTGCCAGCTCTGAGCAACGGGCCACTGTGACTCCCAGGAATCACTCAGAATATGAGTCAATCATCAATAGAGGGAGAGAAGTTGATGGGATTCTTCTTGGATTTTTGGCTGAAATATGATTAAGTCAGAATCTTATAGTCCTTTCTCAGAAGATAGCTTAATTAAAGGCATTTTAGGAAAAGTAACTTGGAATGGAAATGGAAGCTTGGTTCTGTCATTGGACACAAGTGAGATATTCCTCTTTTTCAGGGAATGTCGCATAAGGATGGTAGACACTTAGGATAGGGATTTAGACTGAGATGGAGTCACATCCCAGCTACATGAGCTTGGAAAATGTATTTAACCCCTCTGAATTTCAATGTTCTCATCTATAAAATGAGAATTAAAATATCTCCTTCAGAGTTGCTGTGAGGATTGAATGAGTGAATGGGCATTAATCCCTCTTGATAAGGTCAGTTCCCTTCCCTTTCTTTTAGGGTGTTAGTTCTCTGCCAAAACACTCCATAAGCACATCTCCCTTCTGCCACATCTGACAGATTGCCCTGCCATCATAAGAATACAATAAGGTTTTAATAATGATTTAAACAGTTCATGACACAGGACTTTCTGTGTTTTTAATGGAAGGAATCATCTTACTCCAGTTCAGTTAAATTCGACAAATAGTTATTGAAGACCTACCAGGGATAAGGCACAGAGCTTGAGCTCAATGAGAAAAACACAGTGCTTGTTCTTTAGAAACATACAAGAGGGTAGAGATGCCCAGCATATACACCAACCATGGTGACATGTAATGGGACAAGGAAGTGCCTCCAGAGATGTGTAAAGTCCTTGGAGGTGTTCACAGCAAAGCAGATGCCCTAGGTGTATCTTCACGCAACTCTTGAACCATGAGTGCCTTAGGAGAGTTTCCGTCTGCCATGAACACACAGAGAGTGAGGACACTCCGAGATTTCATGAAATACTTCAAAGTTGGTAAATGTAATAGAATCCCCCCCCCATTTCCCAACTCATTGTTAGCACTCAGCAAATGTGTGGCAAGCCTGTATTAGAATGTTAATACACATTAAGGCAACGCTGTAGACCTTTATCCTTTCCTGAAGTCAAATAATTTGTCTTGCACTGAATTTAGAAAAAAAAAATGGTAAATCTATATTGCTCCATAAACAGTACAGCACAAAGTCTGTTGCAATTGTGTGCAATTTTCTGTAATCATGTATACTTAAGTGAAATTTACATTATCCTTATGAGCTGCACTATGGAAATGATTCTTTTAGCCTACAGCTATTAGAACCACCCTGGTGCCAGGACCAAGTTGTCAGCACCAGGGGAAGCAATTTCATCGGTTTCTTTTTACATGGACACACGGCTCCTATTAGCGCTTATACCTCCTATTTTGTTTTTTTTCCCCCGACTCATGCAGTTTGCCTCTTTGGGTAGAAATGAAAACAATTTCAAGAATGAAAAGTTTCAGCTTGTAGCTAAAAATATCCCCAATCATCAGCAGGGGAGGCAATTCCTCAGCCACTTGCAACAAAGATGACCTCTTTGCCAGGTTTGGTCTACAGCAGGAGGTGTCTACTCATGAGCTCCTTTTACATGGGCTCAAAAATAAACAGCCAATTCCCCTGGCTGGCCTCCCTCCTTGAGTGGAGGCAGGGAACATTCTGTACAAGGAAATCTTTTCCCTTTAAGCTAGAGGCCAATCCTAACCAAGTCAATTTAAGCATCTGAGGTATGTTAGACATTAATAGCTTTTAATTGCAGGTGTCCAAGTTTAATTGCAGGTGGATCAGTTTAGTGTCTTTCAACCCTAAGGACTCAGCCCATTGCCGGCATTCATATTACAAAGGTGAAGCAGAGCACCACGTTATTTTCTAAAGAATAAAATCAAAGATATTTTTTTCCACACAAGCCTCTACCTTGAATATACATCTCTCCCAAGGTCACAGGAATACATTACCATATGATAAAGCACCAAGTAAGCAAAAATTAGGAAAATGATTGCCAAGTCCAGGAAAAGTCAGACTTAAAATTCCCTCCTATCTTTAAGGCTGACGGTGAAACTTATACAGCTGAACCAGCACTCTGAAAAATTGAAACCACATGGTATCCTTACCCCAGATACCGTTAGTCTATGAGAAGGAGACATGCCAAATTTGCTTCTACAAATAGAGAAATTGAGGCAAAACACCATAAGGAACTGATAGAAAAGTTAGAATTACCACCAAGGGACCTCTCTTCTTAATCTCCTCACGTTAGTAGTTTAAGCAACTAATCAGAGTAGAGTTATAGAGGGCACAAAATTTTAAGATGTGTATTTAGGGGTGCAAAACTTTATTTTTTTTACAAAGCAGTAGGATATTGACTTTGAATCCCCATTGTACCTGGTGTTAGGAAATACAATCTTGAGCGATTCCAGGTAAATCCAGTAATATAAGATTTATTGTTAGAAATTCAAAATTCCCCCTATGAGTTCATCTCCCCGTGATGGCACCCAAGTTCCATGGGATATTCCAGGTTGTGTTGATGGAGGGTGGGTGGGACAGCAGAGGCCTGCGTCACCTGCTGAGATGTGCATCATTGAATCTAGTTCCTCACTATTGCTCTTCCTCCAGTTTTGCATCCACTGAGCTGTCTGAATTCCCATCTGCCGAGGGTATTCCCTTGTCCTCACCTCGAGATCTTCCAGGTCTTCCAATTCTCAGTACCACATCTGACCATTTATCATGGTAAAATATTTGGCTATGCCACATCTTTGGGGGCATCTCAGAGACTCTGAGAGGATTCCTGACGTCTATCTCCCTTAGACACACTTCTCTCCCTCCCATGCCACACTGAGGCAGAGAACTTGGGAACTCGCCCACCCTCCACTCCCAGAGATGACTATGGGAAGAAGGCGGGGCATAACAGGATGAAAATCTGGCTGAGATCTGCATAAGAAGCTTATTATCTTTCTTCCTGTCTAACTCTTCTTCCCCTTAACAAAGCTGAAGGATCTTGATCTAATCTGAGGAGTCGGGGGTGGGGGTGGGGGGAGAGATGAGAGCGACTTCTTCTCAAACACATATTCTCAGATATTTTAATTACTATTTCATAGCATTGCCCTACCACAGTAAAGTAAGTTTAAGGTGATTAAATAAAAATCAAATACTTCTCTCCCTTTCCTCAAAGAACTAATGTCATAAAACTCTACAGAAAAGTAAGGAGAAAAGAGAAGAACACTGAAAATGATGAATTTAAGAATTTAGAGACTATAATTTTTATTTGAAAGACTTCCTCTGTACTATCCTTGTTTTTTTCTTTTCTTTTTTTTCTTCTTTCCTTCTTTTCTTTTTGAACAAATGGTATTACAAATAGGCATTATATTTGTACAGTAACTGATCTAAATGCCTTTCTACAATCTCACAATGCTTGACTTATCTGAGCTTTTTCAAAATTGCTCATCACAAGCTGTCCCCTCTCTCCCCTCTGTTCTGATTATTATTCTCATTTGCTTTTCCTGTGTCTCATTTTCACTTTATCCCAGCACTTCACAATCTTTTTACTTTACAAAAGATGATAGTGTTTATTAGGCCCTCAGGGATAAATGGATGATTTCTGGTCTTGGTCAGGCACTGAGTGTGAGGGAACTGATGTCTTAGGCATATCTCTAATCCACTTTTGGAATGCCGTGAACCTCAGAAAACTAATTAGGAAGAGCTGATCTAGTCAATTTCCCACTAGCCATCAAAATCTTGTTCCTCTCCGATGTAGATGTCCTCAATGAAATACTTATCAACTATCATAAGCTATTATGATCTCTTAAGGATCTTCTCTGCCACTCCATTTAACTGTTTGTCCTAAACCTCTTAACATGATTATCTATTTCAAGTGTGCTAAAGTTAACCATATTTTAAGACACTTGAGGATAAAGGTCATGTTTTCTAGAACTAGGACCACTTCCAAAGCACTCTAATTCAAAGTTAGAAACACTGCAGATGCTCAAAAATTATGAAGGAAAATAATAATGCGTAATGAAAAGAACACGGGCAAAGTGATATAGATCAGAATTCAAACCCTTTTTCCATCATTTGTTGACTGGATAAATTTAAGAAAGTCAAATTGTGAACATTTGGGGAGTCAAATAAAATGATAGCATCTAGTAAGCCTTCAAAACCAATCAAGTGAATAAATGAAGAGATTTCAGTTAAAGGATGTGAAAAATGACAAAAAATGTGTCAGAGGAGGAAGGAAGGAGGGATATGACAGAGATGGAATAGCCAAAATCTGCAAAGGCCAGAGGCTGGTGAGAACATGGTATATTGTGGAAATGGCAGTATAACTTGAAGTTACAAAAGTGACAGAGGGGACTTCCACTTGTAATGAATATGAGCCAAAAGAAATCATATTTATCTTCCTTCTTGAAAAAAAAAGAAACATGTAAACTGGGCTAAATATATGAAACAATATTTTCAAAACATTGTCTGGATATTGGATAATGAAGGGCAATGATCCCTGAAAAATGGGAAACAAATGAAGTGAATACTATTTTTGCCCAGGGTTAGTGCCTTTAGTGAGTTTATATGCCTCAGATCAAGGAAAGAGAGCAGTAGCAGAGTCCAGCCCACTCCTGAGTTGAGGACACAGAGTTGAGTGTCTGAGGAAATCAAGATGGCTACAGTCAGCCAGACAGAGTACTGGAGAGGTCTCAAACCTTCACAGTTTACAACTACAATGTCTGAGATGAAAAATACACTGGATAGGATTAATGGCAGATTAAACATTGCCAAAGAAAAGATTACTTAACTTGAAGAC
Source organism: Physeter macrocephalus (assembly GCF_002837175.3). NCBI lineage: Eukaryota > Metazoa > Chordata > Mammalia > Artiodactyla > Physeteridae > Physeter > Physeter macrocephalus. Next base: position 75,901,815 of record NC_041219.1, on the reverse strand, counting down.
ATAGCTTTAGAAACTATACTAAAAGAAACACATGGAGAAAAAAGAATGTAAAAAATAAACAAAGTATCAGTGAGCTGTGAGATAACTTCAGCTAACCCAATATACATGTAACTGGTGTCCCCATGGAAGTGGGGAGGGAAGGTAGAAAAAATATTTGAAAAAAATAATGGCTGAAAATTTTCTAAATGTGATGGAAAATATAATCTCAGAGATCCAAGTAGCTCAATAAATATCAAGCACAAGAAACATAAAGAAAACTACAGCAAGACATATTGTGATCAAATTGCTGAAAACCAATGATAAAAAGAAAATCTTCACAATAGCCAGAGGGAAAAGATACATTGTGTACTGAAAAAAACAAAAATAAAGATAAGGAATACAGAAGATTTCTCATCAGAAACAATGTACCCAAGAAGACAATGAGAAACATCTTTAAAATACTGATAGGAAAAAACAAAACCAAACACCTATTGATGGAGAATTCTATATCAGTGACTATCTTTCAGAAATAAAGATGCAGTACTTTTATAGACACCAAAAGCTGAGAGAATTCATTACAAGGAAACCTGTGGTATAAGAAATGTTAAAGGAAATTCTTCAGCTAAAAGGAGTATGACACTAGATTTGGGCCTACACAAAGACATGAAGATTCCTAAATGTGGTTAAAATGAACATAAATATTTTAAAAACACATTTTTTCTTATTTTTGTCATTTTAATGGATAATTAACTAGGAGAAAGGATCAATCTTTAGGTCAATGAAACAGAAGACAGCTGAGACATATCATCTGAAAACTGGTGACCCAGGAAAGCTGGTAGTGTTGTTCAGTCTGAGTCTGAAGGCCTGAGAACCAGAGAGTGGATAGTCCCAGTAGAGGGCAGGAGAAGACTGGTATCCCAGAATAACCAGTTAGGCAGGGAAAAAGAATTCAACATTCCTTGTTTTTTTGTTCTACCCAGGCCCTCAAAGCATTCGATGATACCCACATACCTTGGGGAGAGCCATCTACTTTATTCTATCCACTGATTCAAATGTTAATCTTTTCAGAAACATCCTCTCAGACATACCCAGAAATAAATCTTTAATCAGATATGTGGATGTCTCTTGGCCTTGTCAAATTGACACACAAAATTGGCCATCACAATAATATTTTCAACATATGATGCTGAATAACTAAATGTCTATATGCAAAAAAATCCATCTCAATCTAAAGCACATACCTTACAGAAAAGTTAACTTGGAATGAATCATAGACCTAAATGTAAAACTATAGAATTTGGGAAAGAAAACATATGGGAATATCTTTGTATCTTTTGGTTAAGCAAAAGTTCTTAGATGCAACATCAAAAGCATAATTTTTAAAGGAATAAAATGATAAATTGGATTTCATCAACATTAAGGAATATTGCTCTTTGAAAGACACTGTGTGTATTGAAAAGATGAGTCACAGACTGGAAGAATATGTGTGTAAAATACATATCTGATAAAGGATTTGTATTCAGAATATATTTTTAAAAAAACCTTTCAAAATCAACAATAAGAAAATGAACAATTCAATAAGAATATGGGCAAAAAATTTTAACAGACACTTCACCATAAAATATAAGATGGTGAAAAGCACATGAAAAAATATTCATTATCATTAGTTGTTAAGAAAATGCATTGCTAATTATTAGAGAACGGCAAATCAAAACTAAAATGAGGTATCATCACACTCATATCAGAATGACCATCATCAAAAGTCTACAAAAAATGAATGCTGGAGAGGGTGTGGAGAAAAAGGAACCCTCCTACACTGTTGGTGGGAATGTATATTGGTGCAGCCACTATGGAGAACAGTATGGAGGATCCTTAAAAAACTAAAAATAGAGTTACCATATGATCCTGCAATCCCACTCCTGGACATATATCTGGAAAAAACTCTAATTCAAAAAGATACATGCACCCCAATGTTCATTGCAAGCACTATTTAAAACAGCCAAGACATGGAAGCAACCTAAATGTTCATCAACAGAGGAATGGATAAAGACGATGTGGTACATATATACAATGGAATATTACTCGGCCATAAAAAAGAATGAAATAATGTCATTTGTAGCAACATGGATGAACCTAGAGATTATCAGACTAAGTGAAGTAAGTCAGACAGAGAAAGACAAATATCATATGATATCACTTATATGTGGAATCTTAACAAGAAGAAAAAGATACAAATGAACTTACAAAACAGAAATAGACCTACAGACTTAGAAAACAAACTTATGTTTACCAGAAGGGAAAGGGGAGGAGGGATAAATTAGGAGTTTGAGATTAACATATACACACTCCTATATATAAAATAAATAACCAATAAGGACCTACTGTATGTGTGTATATATATATATATATATATATATATATATATATATATATATATATAGTACAGGGAACTATATTCAATATTTTGTAATAACCTATAAGGGAAGAGAATCTGAAAAAGTACATATATATATATATATATATATATATATATATATATAAAACTGAATCATTTGTGCTATACACCTGAAACTAACACAACATTGTAAATCAACTATAGTTCATAAAAATAAATAAATAAATAAAATGCAACTGGGAAGAAAAGTTAAGGATATCATTTTTGTAAAATGTAATAACTAGATAACTATTCCAGAAGCTATAAAATGCTTGAGGAAGTAAAATAAAAAGGTTGCATAAAATTATGTATTGTACTTTTAGAATTTTAATGAGAATGCATTCTTATAAATCTCAAATCCTCAAATGAACAGTATTAAACTGAATGAAATGGAAAAAAAAGAAAATGCAAATTAAAGCCACAAGATATTACTTCTCACCCAATACAATGGCTAAAAGAAAAAAGAAATACTAATAATATGAAGTGCTGGTGGGGAGATAAAGTGACTGAAATTCTTAGACATTGCCATTGAGAATATAAAATGGTACAGCCACTTTGGGGAACAGATTGGAAACAGCCTATAAAATTAAACATATACTTACCATAAACCCAAAAATCCCACTCCTAGGTGAAATGAAAATTTAAATCTATCATAATACCTGTATATAAATATTTGTAGCAGCTTTAATCATACTAACCCCAAACTGGAAGCAACCCTAATGTTTCCCAGCCCTCATGTGAATAAACTGTGGTATAGTCATACCATAGAATACCACTTAGCAATAAAAAAGAATGAACACCCAACACATGTCACACATGTGGATGAATCTCAAATGTACTATGCTAAGTGAAAGAAGCTGGGTGCAAAATGCTATAGAGTCCACCTATATGACATTATGGAAAAGGGAAAACCTAAGGGAGAGAAATCAGACTGGTGTTGCCAAGGGCCGGAGGTAGAGGGAGAGATTTACCACAAAAAGACATGGGGAAATTTGGGTCAGGTAGGGCAATGGAACTGTTCTGTATCTTGATTGTGGTGGTTGCATGACTGCATTTGTCAAAACTCTGAAAACTGTACACTAAAAATTGATAATTTTACAGTCTACAGCAAATTAGTAGCAACATACTATGAGTTTGTAGCATAACTATAGCACAAAAGATGGGAAAGAGGAACTGGAAACATACTGTTATAAGGTTCTTACACTAAGAAACAGTATAATATTTGGTTTTTAAAGATATATATTGTAAGACTTTGGACAATTAGTAAAAAAAATTTAAGATATATGAATAAGTCCACTATGAGGATAAATGAAATAATATAAAATAATCAACTAATCCAAGAGAAGGCAGATAATTTGGAGCAAGGAGCAGATGAAACATAGAAAACAATAAGCAAGATAGTGAATTTAAATCCAACTGTATCAACAAAGGCATTACACATAGATTATCTGAACACACCAATTTAAAAAAAAATCAGTATCCTTCTAAATCAGAGGGTCAGCTATAGCGCGTGTAGATTCAGATTACGTTAGCAAAGTAGCAAGAGCTTTATAAAAAGCAGGTCTAAGTTAAGAGAGAATTATACAGGAAAGGACTTTGACATACGCCTTTATACAAGATGCTCCTTTGAAATAAGCCCAATCAGGTAAAACTCTTGTGAAGGCAAAACTCTGGAGGAAGCAGCCACTTGCCAATCAATGCTTTGCTCTTTCACAAGTGTCCCATTGTGTTTTGTCCACCTTAACCATTGACAGACCTTACAATCTTGGCAATTCACTCAGCTTTATTTTACTTAAATTTTTGAAATGGATAAAATAATGTTTAATTCTTATCTTACTCACTGGGAATAAATAAAAAAAAAAAGAATGTAGGCTCCCTAAAAATTTGTGAAGTTCTCAGTTCAGGAACATTTAATTACTATTACTTTTCAAAACCAATGAATTTCACTTAATTTTTCTCACTTATTCCAAGGGCTAATATTAACTTGTCTCTTTTATTACCTATTTTCTTTCTCAAATTGATTTTGTTAGAAAATTATGAGCTTGAAAACTATATCATTACATTTGACCTTGGCAAATTTTTTGATTGAAAAGAAAGGCAAATGTCACCTAGCACTCATTTTGTAAAGCAACTGATCTTCAAAAAATGGATTGACTTTAAAAGGAATATTTTAAATGATTTGTAATCAAGTACCTCTTGAGTGACAGAAACATTAATAATTTATCTCCATTTCTCTGAAATCTTTAATTACCCCTTCTTGTCTAGTATCAGGAAGGACCACACAGCAACAAGAGATAAATGGCAGACACTGTTGATTTCCAGTCAACAGCTATTTCTTTCTTGCTTACCAATGGGACTCTGGATTTTGTTTGGGGACTGAAATGTGCAGGCTTAGTCAGTGGATAATGATTATTTTAAGCATCATTTCTCAGAAGGAAAGCTTCTGTCAGTAGAGGGATGGGAGCTTATTAGTTGTACAGGACTATACTGTCAATGGTTAATAATTTGGGCTCCCCTTTACACTGCACACTAAAGGCCAGTAATACTCCCTGGTCATTGCAATAATCAGAAATGTTCTCCACCATTTCCAAATGCTCTCCTACAGAGCACTACTCTCTGTTGAGAAAACATTGGCCAAGCTGTATGAGTCTGTTTGGGCTGCTGTAACAAAATCTCACAGTCTGGGTGGTATAAACAACAGAAATTTATGTTCCCACAGTTCTGGAGGCTGGAAGTCCAAGGTCAAGGTGTCAGCAGGTTTGGTTTCTTCTTCTCCTTGACTTGCAGATGGCCATCTTCTCTCTGTGTCCATACATGGCCTTTCTTCTGGGTGCTCCTCTGGTGTCTCTCTGTGTGTCCAAATTTTCTCTTCTTATAGGGATACCAGTCAGATTGGATTAAGGCCCACCCTAATGGCCTCATTTTAACTTAATTACTTTAAATGCCATATCTCCATATACATCACATTCTGAGGTACTTGAGGTTTAGGGTTTCAACATACGAATTTGAGGGGACACAATTCGGCCTATAATGTAAGAATCCTGCTCCCCTTTGTTAGACACTAGACTTTCCAACATCCTTTGAGTCTAAGGAGGATTGTATAACCCAGGTCTGCCCAAGGAGGGGTCAGAGAAAGTCCACTTGGTATGGGAGACCTTATGGGAAAGATTTTGCTTTTCTTGATAAAAGGAACATATAAGGCCAGTCTTGCTCCTAGCCCCTTCTTTCAGCTTTGTACACAGATATGATGCTGTGACCATGAGAAAAAGATCAGAGAATAGCAGAGATGGTATATTCAAGCCCTGACATTGTTGATATTGAAATAATCCACCTCTGGGTATCTTGTCATTTGAGAAAAGTAAACTGTTTAAGCTCCTGTCAATCATGTTCCCTATCACTTGCTGCTGAAATCACTTTTTACACATACAATATGGAAATATCTGTGAATTTCAGATATCTGTGAAATTCAGAATGGTCTTCTACTCCTAACACTACTATTTTCCATAGCAATGTTTAGTGGTTCTCAAGCAGGAACAATTTTGTCCTCCAGGGGATATTTGGTAAAGTCTGGAGACATTTTTGTTTGCCACAAATAGGGGGCAGGAAGAGAAAAAAGGATATTAGCGTCTAGTGGGTAGAGGCCAGGAATGTTGCAAAGCATCTGACCCTAAATGTCAATAGTGTTGAGGTTGAGAAACCCTGTTCATATTATTTCCTTATTATCTTTTTAATATCTGTAGGTCCTTAGGGTCTTTCATTCTTGATATTTGTAATTGGTATCTTCTTTCTCTCTCTCTCTCTCTTTTTTTTTTTCTTCAGTCTGGCTACAGGTTTACCAATTTTATTTCACTTTTTCAAATAACCAGCTAGTGGTTTCAATGAGTTTATTGTTTTACCTGCTTTCAATTTTATTGATTTCTGATCTTACCTTCATTATTTCATCCTTTATGTCGATTTTGGGTTTAATTTGCTCGTCTTTTTCTAGCTCAATACATTGGCGCCTTAGATCACTGATTTGAGACTTTTCTTCTTTTCTAATGTAAGCATTTAATGTATATATTTCCCCCTAAGCACTGCATCAGCTGCATCAATACAATTCAGTTGGGAATTTTCCATATATCTCCCTAATACTGATTTGTAGTTTACTTCTATTGTGGTCTGTATGATTCCAATCATCTTAAATTTATTAAGATTTGTCTTTTGGTCTCAAATATGGTCCATATGTATTTGTAAACAATGTTTTCTTCTGTACCTTTTGTGTCAGTTTTATTGTTTGATATTATTTTTCTAGTCTTCTCTAACATTGTGATTTTCTGGCTGCTTGTTCTATCAATTACTGAGAGAAGAGTGTTAAAATCTCCAACTACTATTGTGGATTTGTCTATTTCTCTTTTCAGTTCTATCAGTTTTCGCTTCATGTATTTTGAAATTATTATCAGTGTATGTATTTAAGATTTGTGTGTGTTTATGACGAATCTGTCCCCTATGATTGTGAAATGTCCCTGTTCATCTCTCATAATATACCTTCTTCTGAAATCTTCTTTGCATTCATTAATAAAATCATTCAAGATCTTTTTGGTTTCATTTTTGCCTGAGATATCTTTTCTTTTCCTTCATGTTTAATCTCTGTGTTTTTCTATTCAAAGTGTGTTTCTTGGAGACAGCACACAGTTAGCTCTTTATTTTTATCCCATCTAACTATATTTACTTTTAAGTGGAGTGTTTAAATAATTTATATCTTATTTAATTATTAATAATGTTGGGTTTAGATCCACAGTCTAGTTTGTTTTCTCTTTGCCTCATCTGCTTTTTGTTTCCTTTTACCTAATTCCTTGCTTTCTTCTGGATTTAATTTTTTTTAGGATTTCATTTTATCTTCTCTATTGGTTTATTAGCTATATCTTTTTAGTTATTTCATTGGTCTTTGTGGTTGCAATCAGATTGAAAATATACATCTTTAATTTATCAGAGTCTAATTTTAAATAATATTATCAATACAACCCCTTCATGCAGAGTTTAAGAATCTCCCAATACTGTACTTTTATTTCCACCTCCTGGCCTTTGTACTATTGCTGACATACCTTTTATTTCTACATATACTGTTAATTCTACAATATATTGGTATTACATTTGCTTTAAACATTCAAGTATTATTTTAATAAAAAATTAAAAATAAGGTCGAGAGGAGAGAAGATGGTGGAAGACTAAGATGCGGAGATCACCTTTCTCCCCACAGATACATCAGAAATACATCTACACGTGGAACTGCTCCTATAGAACACCCACTGAACGCTGGCAGAAGACCTCAGACATTCCAAAAGGCAAGAAACTCCCCATGTACCTTGGTAGGGCAAAAGAAAAAAGAATAAAGAGACAAAGGAATAGGGACGGGCCCTGCACCAATGGGAGGGAGCTGTGAAGGAGGAAAGGTTTCCACACACTAGAAGCCCCTTCAGCGGAGATCACCTTTCTCCCCACAGATACATCAGAAATACATCTACACGTGGAACTGCTCCTATAGAACACCCACTGAACGCTGGCAGAAGACCTCAGACATTCCAAAAGGCAAGAAACTCCCCATGTACCTTGGTAGGACAAAAGAAAAAAGAATAAAGAGACAAAGGAATAGGGACGGGCCCTGCACCAGTGGGAGGGAGCTGTGAAGGAGGAAAGGTTTCCACACACTAGGAAGCCGCTTCACGGGCGGAGACTGCGGGTGGCGGAGGGGGAAGCTTCGGAGCCACGGAGGAGAGCGCAGCCACAGGGGTGCGGAGGGCAGAGCGGAGAGATTCCCGCACAGAGGATCGGTGCCGACCAGCACTCACCAGCCCGGGAGGCTTGTCTGCTTACCTGCGGGGCGGGCGGGGGCTGGGAGCTGAGGCTCGGGCTTCGGTTGGAAGCTGGGAGAGGACTGGGGTTGGCTGCGTGAACACAGCCTGAAGGAGCTAGTGCACCACGGCTAGCTGGGAGGGAGTCCGGGAAAAAGTCTGGAGCTGCCGAAGAGACAAGAGACATTTTCTTCCCTCTTTGCTTCCTGAGGCGCGAGGAGAGGGATTTAAGCGCGCCGCTTAAAGGAGCTCCAGAAACGGGCACGAACCGCGGCTATCAGCGCGGACACCAGAGACGGGCATGAGACGCTAAGGCTGCTGCTGCCGCCACCAAGAAGCCTGTGTGCGAGCACAGGTCACTCTCCACACCTCCCCTCCCGGGAGCCTGTGCAGCCCACCACTGCAGGGTCCCGTGATCCAGGGACAGCTTCCCCGGGAGAACGCACGGCGCGCCTCAGGCTGGTGCAACGTCATGCCGGCCTCTGCTGCTACGGGCTCACCCCACATCTGTACCCCTTCCTCCCCGCGGCCTGAGTGAGCCAAAGCCCCCGAATCAGCTGCTCCTTTAACCCGGTCCTGTCTGAGTGAAGAGCAGACTCCCTCTGGCGACCTACGCGCAGAGGCGGGGGCAAGTCCAAAGCTGAACCCCAGGAGCTGTGCGAACAAACAGGAGAGGGGGAGTTCTCTCCCAGCAGCCTCAGAAGCAGCGGATTAAATCTCCACAATCAACTTGAAGTGCCCTGCATCTGTGGAATACCTGAATAGACAGCGAATCATTCCAAGTTGAGGAGGTGGACTTTGGGAGCAAGATATACTATTATTTTCCCCTTTTTTTCTTTTTGTGAGTGGATATGTGTGTGCTGCTGTGTGAGATTTTGTCTGTATAGCTTTGCTTTCACCATTTGTCC
>NC_041219.1:75889306-75891296 GCF_002837175.3 Physeter macrocephalus | reverse complement strand
CATACAGGATAAATCCAAGGAGAAACACGCCAAGACACATATTAATCAAACTATCAAAAATTAAATACAAAGAAAACATATTAAAAGCAGCAAGGGAAAAACAACAAATAACACACAAGGGAATCCCCATAAGGTTAACAGCTGATCTTTCAGCAGAAACTCTGCAAGCCAGAAGGGAGTGGCAGGACATATTTAAAGTGATGAAGGAGAAAAACCTACAACCAAGATTACTCTACCCAGAAGAATCTCATTCAGATTCAAGGAGAAATTAAAACCTTCACAGACAAGCAAAAGCTGAGAGAGTTCAGCACCACCAAACCAGCTTTACAACAAATGCTAAAGGAACTTCTCTAGGCAAGAATCACAAGAGAAGGAAAAGACCTACAAGAACAAACTCGAAACAATTAAGTAAATGCTAATAGGAGCATACATATTGATAATTATCTTAAATGTAAATGGATTAAATGCTCCCACCAAAAGACACAGACTGGCTGAATGGATACAAAAACAAGACCCATATATATGCTGTCTACAAGAGACCCACTTCAGACCTAGGGACACATACAGACTGAAAGTGAGGGGATGGAAAAAGATATTCCATGCAAATGGAAATCAGAAGAAAGCTGGAGTAGCAATTCTCATATCAGACAAAATAGACTTTAAAGTAAAAACTATAACAAGAGACAAAGAAGGACACTATATAATGATCAAGGGATCGATCCATGAAGAAGATATAACAATTGTAAATATTTATGCACCCAACATAGGAGCACCTCAATACATAAGGCAAATACTAACAGCCATAAAAGGGGAAATCGACAGTAACACAATCATAGTAGGGGACTTTAACACCCCACTTTCACCAATGGACAGATCATCCAAAATGAAAATAAATAAGGAAACACAAGCTTTAAATGATACATTACACAAGATGGACTTAATTGATATTTATAGGACATTCCATCCAAAAACAACAGAATACACATTCTTCTCAAGTGCTCATGGAACATTCTCCAGGATAGATCATATATTGGGTCACAAATCTAGCCTTGGCAAATTTAAGAAAATTGAAATCATACCAAGTATCTTTTCTGACCACAACCAAATCAATCAACGTGATACACCATATCAACAAACTGAAGGAGAAAAACCATATGATCATCTCAATCGATGCAGAGAAAGATTCTGACAAAATTCAACACCAATTTATGATAAAAACCCTGCAGAAAGTAGGCATAGAGGGAACTTTCCTCAACATAATAAAGGCCATATATGACAAACCTACAGCCAGCATCGTGTTCAATGGTGAAAAACTGATTTCCACTAAGATCAGGAAGAAGACAAGGTTGCCCTCTCTCACCAGTCTTATTCAACATAGTTTTGGAAGTTCTAGCCACAGCAATCAGAGAAGAAAAAGAAATAAAAGGAATCCAAATAGGAAAAGAAGAAGTAAAGCTGTCACTGTTTGCAGATGACATGATACTATACATAGAGAATCCTAAGGATGCTACCAGAAAACTACTAGATTTAATCAATGAATTTGGTAAAGTAGCAGGATACAAAATTAAAGCACAGAAATCTCTTGCATTCTTATACACAAATGATGAAAAATCTGAGAGTGAAATTAGGAAAACATCCCATTTACCACTGCATCAAAAAGAATAAAATATCTAGGAATAAACCTACCTAAGGAGACAAAAGACATGTATACAGAACATTATAAGACCCTGATGAAAGAAATTAAAGATGATACAAATAGATGGAGAGATATACCATGTTCTTGGATTGGAGGAATCAACATTGTGAAAATGACTCTACTACCCAAAGCAATCTACAGATTCAATGCAATCCCTATCAAACTACCACTGGCATTTTTTACAGAACTAGAACAAAAAATTTCACAATTGCTATGGAAATACAAAAGACCCCGAATAGCCAAAGCAATCTTGAGAACGAAAAATGGAGCAGGAGGAATCAGGCTCCCTGACTT
>NC_041219.1:75858208-75889224 GCF_002837175.3 Physeter macrocephalus | reverse complement strand
GAAAACTGGACAGGTACATGTAAAAGTATGAAATTAGAACACTCTCTAACACCATACACAAAAATAAACTCAAAATGGATTAAAGACCTAAATGTAAGACCAGACACCATAAAACTCTTAGAGGAAAACATAGGAAGAACACTCTATGACATAAATCACAGCAAGATCTTTTTTGACCTACTTCCTAGAGAAATGGAAATAAAAACAAAAATAAACAAATGGGACCTAATGAAACTTAAAGGCCTTTGCACAGCAAAGGAAATAATAAACAAGACCAAAAGACAACCCTCAGAATGGGAGAAAATATTTGTAAATGAAGCAACTGACAAAGGACTAACCTCCAATATATACAAACAGCCCATGCAGCTCAATAACCAAAAAAACAAACAACCCAATCCAAAAATGGGCAGAAGACCTAAATAGACTTTTCTCCAAAGAAGATATACAGATTGTCAACAAAGAGATGAAAGAATTCTCAACAACATTAATCATTAGAGAAATGTAAATCAAACTACAATGAGATATCATCTCACACCGGTCAGAATGGCCATCATCAAAAAATCTAGAAACAAGAAATGCTGGAGAGGGTGTGGAGAAAAGGGAACACTCTTGCACTGCTGGTGGGAATGTAAATTGATACAAATAGAACTACCATATGACCCAGCAATCCCACTACTGAGCATATACCCTGAGAAAACCATAATTCAAAAAGAGTCATGTACCAAAATGTTCATTGCAGCTCTATTTACAATAGCCAGGACATGGAAGCAACCTAAGTGTCCATCAACAGATGAATGGATAAAGAAGATGTGGCACATATATACAATGGAATATTACTCAGCCATAAAAAGAAATGAAACTGAGTTATTTGTAATGAGGTGGAAGCAGAAACTAACACACCATTGTAAAGCAATTATACTCTAATAAAAATGTTAAAAAAATTAAAAATGAGAACAAAATGTTATGTTTACCCATATATTTACAATTTCGGACACAATTCATTCTTATGCTTAGATCCAAGTGTCTATGTAGTATCATATTACTTCCTGAAGAATGTTCTTTAACATTCTTTATAGTAGTGAAGTCTCTCAACACTTATTTGTTGAAAGTTGCATTTGGGTCTTTTAATTAAACTCCTTCTTGAGGTATTTGTAGATTCACATACCATTGTGAGAAACAATACAAAGAGATCCTGTGTACCCTTCACCTAGTCTCCCCAGTGGTAACAATTTGTATAACTATAATACAATATCACAATGGGGAAATTGATGTCAATACAGTCCACCAATATTATTCAAATTTCACTACTTTTACATACACAGAGTTGTGTGTGTTTGTGTATTTAGTTCCATGAAGTTGTATCATATGTGTAGATTCATGTAACCACCATCATAGGCAAGTTCTATCCAGTGACACCTCTGCTACCCTTTTATAGCCACACTGACTATCTTTCTTACCCCTTCCCTAATCCCTGGCAACCACTGATCTGTTCGTCAAGTCTATAATTTTGTCATTTCAAAAAGTGTATCCATATAGATGGAATTATAAAAAATGCAGCTTCTGAGATTTGTGTGGTTTATTTTGGCTGCATGGCTTGTGGGATCTTATTTCTCCAACTAGGGATCGAACCCAGGCCCTCAGCAGTGAAAGTGAGAGTCCCAACCACTGGACCACCAGGGAATTCCTCTGTTTTTTGTTTTTTGTTTTTCCAATCAGCATAATCCCTGGAGATCCATCCAAGTAGTTGTGTGTATCAATAGTTTGTTCCTTTTCATTGATGAATAATATCCAATGGTGTGGATCTAGCACAGTTTGTTTAACCATGCATTAACTGGAGGACACTTTGGTTGTTTCCAGTGTCCAGCTATTATGAATAAAGCTGCTTTGAACATTCACATCACATTGATATATAAACATAAGTTCTCATTTCTCTGAGCTAAATGCCTGGGACTGCCATTGCTGAAGCATGTAAGTCCCTGTTTAGCTTTAAGAGAAGTTACCAAAGTATTTTCCAGGGTGTCTGTACCATTTTTTTATGTAGCCACCAGCAATGTATTAGTCATCCAGTTTCTCCACATCCTTGTCAGCATTTGGTACTATCAGTACTTTTTAAAATTTTAGCCATTCTGATAGGTATGTAGTGATATTTTATTGTGGATTTAGTTTGCATTTTACCAATGGCTAATGATGTTGAACATCCACCACCTGTATATCCTCTTCAGTGAAATAGATTTTCATGTCTTTTGCCCATTTTCTAATTGGATTGTTTGGTTTCCTTACTGTGAAGTTTTGAGAGGTCTTTATGTATTATAGATACAAGTCCTTTGTCATTTATGTGGTCTGAAAATATTTTCTCCTAGTTTGTAGCTGTTTTTTCATCCTCTTAAGAGCAAAAGTTTTAAATTTTGATAAGGTCCAACTTATCAATTTTCCCTTTTCTGAAACATGCCTTTGGTATCAAGTTTAAGAACTCTTCCCTTAGCACTAAGTCATGTGGTTCTGTTTGTATATATACCAGCTCTCTTCTCATCATGATCGTGTTTTCCTCTACCTTCTTGAACATATGAGATATATTTACAATGGTTGTTTAAATGTTCTTGTCTACAAATTCTATCATACACATATAATCTCTGAGTCTGTTTCTATTGATTAGTTTTTCTCCTTGTTATTGGTCATATGTTCTTATTTCTCTTCACACCTGGTAATGCTTGATATATACCAGACCTGACATTTGCTTTGGTTGCTGGACATTGTTTTATATCTTTAAAAAGTGTTGTGTGGTTTTCTTTCCCCCTGGCATGAAGTTAAGTTTTTGGTGTTAGACTCTTTCCAGCTTTTTGTTAGTTATCCAAACCAGCCTTTAGTCTAGGACTCATTTTACCCCACAAGGCAGTATACTTCTGAGAATTCTACTTGATGTTTCCTATATTTTGAGATCTTTCCACTCTGAGTGGTGAGAGCAATGTACTTCCAGCCCTCTGTGAACTTTGGGAATTGTTCTGCCTACTTTTTTCCGGTGGTACTTTTCCTGCCATCAAGCACTTGCATACAAGTTCAGATTAGTATTCAGCAAAAGACTAGAAAAGCCCCACTAGCACATTTCAAGAACTCTCTTTCTCGGTGCAACCCTCTCCACTCCAGTATTCTGTCACCACAGATTTTAGCTGCTTTGGTCTCCACAGATTCTACTATCTCCTTATCTGAACAGGATCTGTTTAAGTTCCCCATCTGTGATGGTTGATTTTTATATGTAAGCTTGGAGGGTGTTTGGGTATAAGATTAACATTTAATCAGTGAACTTTGAATAAAATAGATTCCCTCCATAATGTGGGTGGGTCTCATCTAATCAGCTGAATGCCTGAATAAAACAAAAAGTCTGGCCTCGCAAGAAAGAGGGACATCTCCAGCAGACTGCCTTCGGATTTCATCTGCACTGTCACCTCTCTTGAGTCACCAGCTCACCAGCCTTTGTACTGAAACTGGAACATTGCCCTCCTGGATCTCTAGCTCACCAGCCACAACACTGCAGATTTTGGACTTGCCAGCCTCCCATAATTGCATGAGCCAATTCCTTGTAATAAATCTCTTACTATATACATACACATCTTGTTGGTTTTGTTTCTCTAAGGAACTCTTACTAATATAACATCATTACCCTTCAGCCTATAAGTTGATTCAATTTTAGGGCTCACCTTATCTGTTTCTCTTTTCTTAGGGCTCAGAGTTGCCATCAATTGTCCAATATCTGAAAATCTTTCTTTCATATATATTGATGAGTTTTTTTTTGTTTGTTTGCTAAAGGTAGATCTGTTAATTCAGTCTCTGTTACTTTATTCTGACTGAAGTGGAAGTTCTTCCTGCATATTTTAAACCCCGTGTATCACTTATAGAATCTCAGGGTGATCCTAGTTGGAGCTTGAGAAATTAATCCAGTCCCTTTATATTACAAATGGGAAAAACTGAAGCCCATTCATTCTTTTTTTATTTTAGGTCAAAAAACATTTACTGGGCACCTTTTAAGGACTTGTTATATCCATATCATGTACTAAAAATTAATAGATTGGTCTCTCTAGTGAGGAAGCTAGCAAATTGACAGACAATTCTGAAATATCGTTGATAGATACAGAGAAGATACAGGTTTATGGATTCTTCTCTAACAATTGTTGGTAGAGAAGTCAGTAGAAGACATCTTTTACTTTCCTGAGTTCTGACAAAATTAAGAGAAAGAAGCAGGAATGAGAGACTGAAATAACTTCATTTTAATCATAAGAACTCACTAGAGAATGGGTATCAGCTGATACCATTAGGGTATCAGCCTAATGGGCAGTGACACTTCCTTCCTGAATATGCAGACTTATCCACCAATCACTGGCAATGCAGGGCACCGGCAGACTTCCCCACCCAGGAGCAAACCTGCTCCACTTGCTGAGCACACTTTGAAAAAAAAGCAGACTCAAAGGCACCCTCTCAGCAGGTAACAAGACCCCAAACCAAATGCAGAAGAGATTGAGCCGGGTATTTCCAGTCCCTTCTACCAAACTCAGAAAATGTGGGAAAGGGTGAGTGGAGAGGCAGAGAGAGGTCGAGTTACTCCGGTGCAGGTTTCTTCTCCAGAGAAGTGTGAGGAGTGGGAGATACTTTCCTCCCAAACACCAATCATTTTACTGTCTAACAAGTCCCTTCTCCTGTTGCCTTTTGCATGTTTAATGGAGTCCTCTTAACTCCAAACCTCCTCTCAATGCGGTTTAAGCCACAAGATTCCTGCTACTGTTCTACTGTTCCATATGGGAGACCACATGTAAGAATGAAAACAGCATCCTTGCATAACTAATTAAGAAAAATTGCAGAAAAACAAACATAACCATGTTAATATAGAAAATGTGACTTTTTAAACTAATACTTTCGCAAAACTCATAATAGTGCCTTGCACATATTAAGTGCTCAATAAATATCCATTTGATAAGTGTTCAAATAATTAGCATAAACTCATAGGACAACAGTCTAAAACTAGTTAGATTGGCACTCCCCCCAAAATTTTTAAGCAAAATAATTCAAGCAATAGGCCTTCAAAAATACTGATTTATCTTATAGGGTTAAGACTACATGAAAAGCATATATTTTAGACTCCAGGCTTGGATTCTGACTCTTCTTGGACAAGTAGTTATAACCCCTCTGGGCCCAAGTCCTCTCATCTCTAAATTAGGAACAGTGTCATCTACTCTGAAGTGGTTCTGTGAAGGTAAAGGAGATAATCCACTTAAAGTGTTTAACCCACACTGCCTAACATAATTGTTCTAAAAATGTTAGCTAATAGTAATAGCACAGTGGCATTAATCAGCCAAGCATGACAACAGAGATTTCTTGATTTCTAATCAACAAAATAGAATCATTGTAACTCCATTGCCTCCCTCATAGTTTTTTGAGAGTGTCAAATAAAATGTTCATAAAAGAGCTGTATGGACACAAGATATCCACATTAGATAATATGCTTCAGGCTTCCACTGTTCTTCATTTACTTATGACTGTAATAAAGGTGTAGAAAGCTAGGGATATCTGGGGTAAGATAAGTGTTTTATAGGCTAAGAGGCTTTTCTGAGACCATCTGTGGAGCTGATGACAGTCTTCATTGGTGAGGGTTGTGCCTCTTAACTAGGCTGTCAGCATTTCTTTCTCACACTGGGTGTGGCTGGTGGAGCCACCACTGAGAGGCAGCCTCTCTGGGTGGTCTGTCTCTGCTGCTTAGGCTGATGCTGCTGTCATTTCTTAAGGAATCATCTCATCAGCTTCTTTATGGCCTTGACCTCTCACATTCATTGGCCTCTCCTGCAGATCATACAGTTATTAAACTGAAGTAGCTGCAAATATTGATAGTCAAGTGATTCTGAGGGCAGAAAACCAATTTACAAAGCACAGCTTCCCCGATGAAGCACATATACAGATTAAGAGCAAAACATTTACTTTATTATAGGTGTGTGAAAGGAAAGAGAGCATTATTTCAGTACAGTTCATTGTTTGATAAAATTTGCACTCTTAAAACAACTCTGTGACCTAATGTTATAACTTAGAAGAAGTTGAAAATTGCAACATACTCTAATGATTAACTCTTTGAGAATAATTCCTTTCAACATGGATCATCTCAATCTGAACTGCTTTATTTACCTACAGTTAACCCATCTCTGCTTATGGTAACTCTCCTGCCCACAGCTACACCATGTCCTAAGTTCTAAATAACAGAACAAAGCAGAAGGTAAGATGTATAACCCAGGTTTTGGGTACAATAGACATTCATCAGTTGCATGTGGCTTAAAGTGTCTGCCTTAATCAAGGCTTTCCTGGTTGACAGTTCCCAAAACTCACATAACATTAGCTTAAGAGAAAAGATACTCAGATTAGGGTGACTGTGAGCCCCAATTTGTCTGGGAGTGAAGAGTTTCCCAGGATACAGGGCTTTCTGTGCTAAAACTGGGACAGTTCCAGGAAAACTGAGATGGTCGATCACTCTAGCATGGGTGTTGCTGGTGTGGGATATATTGAACAGATATGTGGGTACCTGTGGAATTCAAGGGCAGGAAACAGAGACTGGATCCTTAAGAATCTAGAACAAGAAACTGGATATCCATCAAGAGTCACACAGCTCTTCTTTCTTTCTCTATTTGGTTTACATACTCTAGTTCTCTCTGAATGTATAGTTAGCCCTCTGGATCTGCAGGTTCCACATCCACAGACTCACCCAACCACAGACTGAAAATATTGGGGAAAAAATTCCAGAAAGTTCCAAAAGCAAAATTTGAATTTGTCACATACAAGTATTATTTATATTTATAGCATTTACATTGTATTTACAACTATTTACATGACACTTACATTGTATTAAGTATTATAAGTAATCTAGAGATGATTTAAAGTATATGGGAGGATGTGTGTAGATTATATGCAAATACTACATCATTTTATAATAGGGACTTGAGCATCTGGGGATTTTGGTATCCATGGAGGTGGGGTCCTAGAACCAACCCCCCACAGATACTGAGGGACAACTGTGTGTTGTATTTTCCTTCCCCGTCTCCTTCTCCCCCTCCTTCTCCATCTCTCTTTCTTTCTCTCTCTTTCTACAGATTAGCTTACTCTTTCACTCTTAGTAAAAAGGTACAAGGATGTAACTTAAAGGAATTTAGGGGGTCCATAGCCTTATAACATATAATCCTCAAGAATCTCCAACAAAAAATATGTTCTAATATCTTTCTAGGAATGTTACTTAACCCAATGACTAGAATCCTGAAAATGCTCATATTGTCTCAAAATTCATAGGTCATGATATGAAACTGTTCTTCAATTATCATATTGTTTATTGAGCAGATGGTTTAGGAAAGGCTACAGAATATTATGGTGATAACTTCCTGCTCAGTGAATTTTTAAAGTGCCCTTAAATGGAAATACTGTCTTCTTAGTCATGTTCTAATTCTTTACTACAGTTCTCTTGAATACTTTAAACATTAAACTCAACTCAGCCTAGAACAATTTTGATTAGGTGAAGGATTTACTTCAAAAATATTGGCCTCAAATGTCTTAACATCTGGGCTAAAACTGTGGTTATTTCAGTGACAGAAGTCCCAAGACTTTGCGTATCTGAAATTCTCACTATGAGAAGCATTCTCCAAGTGGTTAATTGAGTTTAATTAAAACATAATGTATTCAGTGTTAGTTAAAAGTCATCCTCAAAACTGCAAACAGAACAAACCAATGTATTAGCTAATTGCGCATCAGCTATGGCTCTAAGGCAATTAAGTAATTCATAGTTTAATTTTCAATAATGAGTTCTAGTAGAAACATAAAAATATATTTTAAATTAAGTTGTGATGGTGTTTGGCCCTCTGCTGTTGTTTTATAAGTACAAAGTAAATAAGGCTCCAACTAGGGGATTCTGCATGCATTTTACTGATTGCTTGGATGAAATTGTTGTTTCTCCTAAAAGTTTAATAACACCTAAATATGGTGGTTTTAACCTAAAGAATCTGAAATGTTTTATTAGCTATGACAACTTTATTAATCCCTATTTTTTTTGTGATATCCTCTTCACTGATTTGAGTAGAGATCCCTTTTTCACTGATTGTATCTTAAAATGTTCATAGAAATATCTTGTTATAGCTTTAACTCTGCTTAAATATATAATTACAGCATTATCTCTCTAATTATGTTTGTAAAATGTTCCATTTTTATTACATTATTACCCGTACATACTTTAAAACGTCAAAAGGTTCCCTAAGCCTTATGAAAACAAATGAAAACTAGTCTCGTATCCCACCCCTCATCACCTCCCCAAAACAACTTCAACTCTTTTAGCTTTTTCCTTTCATGTATATGCTTAAGTCTATATAACATGATAATACTATACCTTGATTTTTTTTAAAAAAATTCAGTTTTACTTGTTATACTTAGAATTCTTATTATGGAATATAAGGATTTAGAAGCCTTAAATCTTACTTTCTACCTCATTCTCCATACAAATATCCTCCTCCATCCTATGCATTCAATATAACTATGATTTGTGGTTAAATCAATATGTCAGATAATTTTATGATGATTGGGTAAATATTATTCAGAGATGAGCCAAGTGAAATGCTCTGATTGTATTTGTTTCTTGTATAAACGTCTCTTCCTCTGGAGTTAATAGTTGCCTAGGATAGTTTTTCCTTAATTGCTTTTTTAACCTATATCAAATCGCTCTGTTAACTTGATGATTCTGGGAACTGTTTTCTGGAATTCATTTTTCTGCATGGTTCCAGATTAGAGTCATCCGAAAGAGAGCCTCGTGCAAGATCTTAGAGGTAGAAATGAAGCTCTGAGCACTGGTTTTCAAAGATCCTTTCATGGACAGAATAATGACAGATAAACACGGTTTGGGCTTGCTTTCCTCTGCTTCCTGTCCAGTTCTTCTTCTAGGCTACAGGCTTTACTGATTGCAAGTCCACCATCAGATGCAGTATTAACACAGAACTTCCCACAGACCTCTCCACAAGCTCCCCTCTTGGGGACCCACTTCAATGGCTAGACATACTTGGCTTCTTAGATTTTCCTACAAGCTCCAACTTATCCACCTGTACCAGGGTTTTAGGAGGGCTGGTTAGTAGCTTAATTCTCTAGTTCTTTAATGCCCCTCCTAGACTTCGCATTCCCAGCTTGTCTGGCTGTATGGCTTAATTCCAGTAATGTCTTAATTCCAGTAATTATCCCTGAACACACATCATAGTGATGTTTTTCTCTCTCTGAACCTTAAGTGAAATTCTATTACAATTATTTCCCCAAACTCTTGCAAGAATTATAGATCTCTAACAATACCCATATGCATTAGATAATTTATTATTTTAGCTTATTTTATTTTCCTTAGAGATTCCCTTTTAGATCCTTCTGTTCTGATTCTATGTGGACTGGCTGCTCTCAAAGTCTGAGGCACTTATGCTACCTGGGATTATTCACCTTTATGCTGGGAATTCCCTTCACATCTCTTTCCTTTCCAAGTTAGGGAAGTTTTCAGCTATTATTTCTTCAAATAAATTCTCTGCCCCTTTCTCTTTTTCTTCTCCTTCTGGGACTCCTATTATGCAAAGTTGATATGATTGATGTTGTCCCTGAGGTCTCTTAAACACTGTCCTCCTTTTTTAAAATTCTTTTTTCTGTTCAGCTTGGATGATTTCCACTACTCTGTCTTCCAGTTCACTAATCTGTTTCTCTGTATCATCTAATCTACTGTTGATTCCTTCTAGTGTATTTTTAATTTCAGTTCTTATATTCCTCAGCTCTGTTTGGTCCTTATTTATATTTTCCAGCTCTTTGTCAAAATTCTCACTGTGTTCATCCATTCTTCTCCTGAATTTGTTGAGAATTTTTATGATCATTAACTTGAACTCTTTATCAAGTAGATTGCTTATCTCCACTTCCTTTAGTTCTTTTTCTGAGGTTTTGTCTTGTTCCTTCATTTGGAACATATTCCTCTGTCTCCTCATTTTGCCTAATACTCTGTGTTTATTTCTATGTATTAGGTAGGTCAGTTACATTTTCCAATCTTTGGGCAGTGGCCTTAAGAAGGAGACGTCCTATGTGGCTCAATAGCACATTCTACTCTGGTGTCCAGAGCTCTATGCTCTAGGGCTGCTCGCCTTGTAGGCTGTGTGGGCCTTTCTGTTATGGCAGGATGGACTACTGTGTATGCCCTTGTAGGTTAGGCTGGACCCTGGTCTGGTTGGCTGCCAGGCTGTGCCTCAGGCAGTAGCTGCTGGCCAGCTGGTGAATAGCACCCAGTCCTAGAGTGGCTGGCTGTGTGTCTCAGGGGTCCCAGGGCTTGTGCCTGACAACTTGTGGGTGAAGCTGTGTCCCAAGGCAGCTGGTTGCAGGGCCTAGGACTGGTACTATCCTATTGGTGGGTAAAGCCTGGTTCCAGGGCAGCTAGCTACAGGGCCAAGGGGGGTACAAAGCTGGTACTGGCCCTCTGCTGGGCTGGAAGCCTCCCAATATTAATAGGCTAGAGGGAAGACTCCAAAATAGACCCATGCCAGGACCCGTGTCCTCATGACAAAATGAGCTCCCAAAAATGTCTGCTGCAAGCGTCTACATCTCCAGCAGGAGTCCCAGTTGCCTCCTGACTCTCCCAGAGGCTCTCCAAGATCAGCAAGTGTGCCTGATCCAGGCTCCTTTCAAATTACTCTCTGTGCTCTGGTACTTGGAACCTGTTTAAAGCTAGAGTCTCTGTTTCCTATAGTCCTCTGGCTCTCCGATAAGCAAGCTCAAGTGGCCTTCAAAGCCAGACTTTCGGAGGTTCATCTTCTTGGTGCAGGACCCCTGGGCTGGGGAGCTCAAAGTGTGGCTTGGACCCCTCGTTCCTGTGAGAGAACGTCTGCTATTGTGATTATTCTCCTATTTATGGGTCACTTACCCAGAGGTATAGGTCTTGACTATACTGCATCTCTGCCCCTCCTACCTGTCTTGTTGTGGTTCTTTCTCTATATCTTTAGTTGTAGAGAATCTTTTCTGCTAGTCTTCGGGTCATTTACATATATAGTTACTTTGTAAATAGTTGTAATTTTGGTGTGCATGTGGGAGGAGATGAGCTCGGGGTTTTCCACCATCTGGTCCACACCTCTCCAATTCTCCATTTTTAAAGACTTCATATTTTTCATCTCATTGCTTTTCATTCTATTTTCTATGAAATCTCCTCAAATTTATCCTTTAAACTTCTAAAAAAATTTCTGCTTTTGTGCTTTCAATTTCCAAGAGTTCTTGTTCCTCAGATGTTTCTCTTGCATGGTGCTCTGCTCCTATGTTTTGGATGTCATAACTACTCTTCCCTCCATGAAGAAATTAAATTTAAAAACTATTCTGCTTCATGAACTTTGTCCTTTCTTCTACTAGCTTCTTTTTTTTTTTTTCTGTCATTTTGAAGTAGGGCACCAAGAGGTTGAGTGGATGCTCTCTGGGACAGATCATATCTATAAATAGGGTTCCCTGTGTGGTGACTGGGCAGGGACAGCATTTTGTGATTTTCCTTTTGTTTGTTTGGTTTGTTTTCTTTTGTTCTGCTTTATTTTCTAAGGCTCATACATGGATTTGAGAAATCAGATTTATACGCTGAATGACTTCACTTATTTAAGGGAATATTCATTCACTTCCTTATTGATGGTAAATCTGAAAAATGGTCTGAGGTGGTTATATGGAATATATCCTTTTATACACCTTCTAGATGCCTTTCAAACACTTCATATACTAGGCAATAAAAAGGTCATATTTTATTTGTATATTCTACTCAAGATAAAATAGATAATTTGACATGTTGTTGGGGAGAAATTAATTGGAATGTAAGCAACACAGAAAATGAAAACATATGAAAACACTGAGAATGAAAATGCTAAACCTTAACTGAGAACATAAACAAAATAGTAGTTTTTAAAAGGAAAAAATACCTTCTCCTCTCATTTCATCATTCCATTACTAAATATAATTTTATAAACAGAATCTGTGTGCTCTGACCTAGGAGTTATGACAGAACTTCTTTGCATATTTAATTCTTATTTTGAACACAAAAGAGCTAATGCTTCATTTTTGGTTGGAATTCACATCTACAAATCTTCCTTAAGAGAAAAAGTTCATGAAATTCAGTGTAGAAAACTCCAAAAGAACATGTCCTTTCATGGGTTTCACTTTAAATTAGGCAAGAGTGGAAATAACTAATAAATAATAATTTCATTTCTATTTCAAAAGTACTCCTTATTACCACTGCTTGAAATATGTACATATATTTTATACTTTCCAAATGTTTTAGGTAATCCTTATTAATTTCTTTATTTACTAAATTATTAATGGGCACTGTGTGCCAAACAAAGTCTTAAGCACTGAGGTTACAAAATGAGCAAAATGTCAATACAATCCTCTCCTCCTCAAGGCTCCTACAATTTGATAAAAGAGAAACTCAAGTTTACAGTTATCACAATTTGTTATACTACAGTGTGATACATGCTAAAATGCAGACTGAGTAAAGGGTACTTAGATCACGTGAGTGAGAAAACATTACGTCTTGGAAGAGGGGGTCAAAAAGACTGGTCAGAGAAATTGAATTGAAAGAAAGTGAGAAAATATAAAGAATGGGAAGAAGGGGATTAGGAAAGCTGTGCTAGGTAGAGGAGACAGCCTTGCAAAGCCCCATTGGTGATAGGGAGCACAAAATATTTTGGGACCTAGTAAAATGTGTTAGGTGGGTGTTGAAAGACATAGCTTTGAAGATAATCTGAAGACCCAATATGAAGCTTCTTATAAGCCATGTAAAAGATTGGGGACTTCAAGCAGGGAAATAGCTTGATCAGATTTTGCTTTTAGAAAAATTGTTTTGCTTGAATCCTGGAGGCAGGATTGAAGGTGAATCAGACCAGAGGCAGGGAAAGCAGTTAGATGGTTACTGCAAAACTCTGCATGAGAAAAGATGGGAACCTAAATTAACTTAACACCAGTGAGATGGAGAGAAGTATCCTGATTCAGAGCTGGCTAAAGAAAAGATGACTAGAATTTGGTGATTGATTTGATGTAGGGAGTGGATTATTCAAAGAAGTCAAGGTTGACAAGAAAGCTTCTGGTTTTAGCATCTGGGCATATGGGGTAGAAGAATCAATGGATAATCTGGATAAATATGGAATACCTGAGTGTAAGTGTCCAGTCAGCATGTGGTCATGCTGGTCTAGCGGTCAGAGTCATCTGTGCTGGAGAAATCATTTGGGATGTTTTGGTAATCACATAGTAAATAAAGTTGCAGGAGTGGATAGTATCATGCATGGATAACAAATAGAGTGAGAAAAGAAGAGAATAATTTTACAAAGTAGATTGTTGGGAGATCAATGCTGGAGACCTAGTTTGAGAAGTCATCAGTTTTATAAAGGGTAGTAAAAAACTTGGAAAATGATGAACTAATAATAGAAGCCAAACAGAAAGACATTGTCCAGTTCACATCATTCAGAAAGAGATGTTTTCAGTGCCTTTTAAAAATGGAGTCAAGACAAGGAAAAGATAAGTACCTGTCTCAAAAAAACAATAAATGATGAAAGAAGAGCTTGAATCCTAGTTTTCTGCCTATAAATTTTGCTATTTCCACCAACAATAATAAATAGTAATAATGATATAGTTTGGTAAACCCTAGGTTATGTGGGCAACTAAAATGCAGAAACAACTCTGATAGACAATTACTATTTAAACTATCACCAGGCTTTTATTCAACTGTTAGTTTCTAAAAACATACTCCCCACCAACCAAAAGAAAAAAAAAGATTTCCAGAAACCTTTAGGAAGAATCACTGTTAAATCTACTTCACCAAAAAGAATATTGTCTCTTTGGAGAGAAAAAGCTCAGAGCCACACAAGTAGGGGCTGATTATCAAGTGAATGGTCTAAAAATCATGTCTTGTTGTGAAGAGAGAAATTCCATCAAGACAAACACTTCAGAAATCTAGCCAGCAGCATTTCAGGCTTTTTTTTTTTTTTTTTTAACAATTTAAATTTCATTACAACAAACAAGAGTTAGTCCCATTTAATTCAATATCATGAAATGTTCCAGCATTGAAATTTAAAATAAAAATGAGAGATTTAAAAAGCTAGAAAGGAGGAACCAAAATATTCTCTATTTGGAGACAATATAAAAATATCAGGTAGAAAATGCTGTCATATTAACTGTTATAATTCTTATTGGTTATTGCTAATATATAAGGAGAAGATTTATTTTTATAAGCTAATCTTTGCTCCAATTACATTGCTAAAATCTGTTATTAGTTTCTTTGTTAGTTTGTTTGTCTATTGATGTATAGTTGATTTACAATATTATATTAGTTCCAGGAGTACAGACTAAAGATCCAACTATTTTTATAGGTTATACTCCATTTAAAGTTATTACAAAATAAGGCTATATTTTCCAGTGCTGTACAATATATCCTTGTTGCTTATTTATTTTATACAGAGAAGTATATCTTGCCCCTCTCCCCTTCTCTCTCCCCCTGGTAACCACTAATTTGTTCTCTATATCTGTGGGTCTGTTTCTTTTTTGTTATTTGCATCTATTTGCTTTATTTTTTAAATTCCACATGTAAGTGATAACATAGAGTATTTGTCTTTGTCTGACATATTTCACAAAGCATAATACTCTCTAGATCCATCTACATTGTAGCAAATGACAGAATTTCATACTATTTATGGCTGAGTAGTATTCCATTGCATATATATACCACATCTTCTTTACTGATTCATCTATTGATGGACACTTAGGTTGCTTCCATATCTTGGCTATTGTAAATAATGCTGCATTGAACATTGGGTGCAAGTATCTTTTTGAATAAATGTTTTTGTTTTCTTCAAATATATACTCAGGAGTAAAATTGCTGGGTCATATGGTAGTTCTATTTTTAGCTTTTTGAGAAACCTGAATACTGTTTTCCACAGTGGCTACATCAATTTACATTCCCACCAACAGTGTACTTGGGTTCTCTTTTCTCCACATCCTCGTCAAAATTTGTTATTTGATGTCTTTTTGAAGATAGCCATTCTGGCAGGTGTGAGTTGATATCTCATTGTGGTTTTGATTTGCATTTATCTGATGATTAGAAATGTTGAGTATCTTTTCATGTGTTATTTGGCCATCTGCATGTTTTCTTTGGCAAGATGTCTATTCGGGTTTTATTAATTGGTTTGTTAGGTTTTTTGCTATTCTGTTGTTTGAACTATTTATATACTTTGGATCTTAACCTCTTATTGGTCATATCATTTGCAAATATTTTCTCCCATTCAGTAGGTTGTCTTTTCATTTTGTCAATTGTTTTCTTTGCTATGGAAAAGCTTTTAAGTTTAATTAGGTCTCATGTGTATATTTTTGCTTTTATTTCTTTTGCCTTAGGAGACAGATCCAAAAAAAAAATATTGCTCTGATTTATATCAGACGGTTTTTCCTATGTTGTCTGCTAGAAGTTTTACAATTTCAGGTCTTACATTTAGGTCTTAATCCATTTTGAGTTTATTTTTGTATATAGTGTGAGGAAATGTTCAAATTTCATTCTTTTACATGAAGCTTTCCAGTTTTTCCAGCACAACTTAGTGAAGAGACTGTCTTTTCTCCACTGTATATTTGCCATAGATTAATTGACCATAAAGGCATGGGTTTATTTCTGGGCTCTCTATTCTGTTCCATTGATCTGTATGTCTGTTTTTGTGCCAGTACCATACTGCTTTGATTACTGTAACTTTATATTTTAGTCTGAAGTCAAGGACCACAAAACCTCTAGCTTTGTTCTTTTTTTTGCAAGGTTGCTTTTGCTATTCAGGGTCTTTTGTGGTTCCCTATAAACCACAGTAGGATTAGTTGCTCTAGTTCTGTGAGAAATGTCATGGGTATTTTGACAGGGATTGCATAAAATCTTTAGATTGTTTTGGGTAGTATGGATACTTTAACAGCATTAATTATTACAATGCAAGAACATGGGATATCTTTACATTTCTTTGTAGCATTTTCAAATTCCTTCATCATTGTTTTACAGTTTTCAGAGTATAGGTTTTTTACCTCTTTGGTTAAGTTTATTCCTAGGTATTTTATTCTTTTATGATGTTATTTTAAATGGGAGTGTTTTCTTGCTTTTTCTTTCTATAGTTCATTATTAGTGTATAAAAATGCAACAGGGACTTCCCTGGTGGTACAGTGGTTAAGAATCTGCCTGCCAATGCAGGAGACACAGGTTCAAGCCCTGGTCTGGGAACATCCCACATGCCATGGAGCAACCAAGCCTGTGCGCCACAACTACTGAACCTGCACTCTAGAGCCCGTGAGCCACAACTGCTCAGCCTGTGCACCACAACTACTGAGGCCCACATGCCTAGAGCCCATGCTCCCCAACAAGAGAAGCCACCTCAATGAGAAGCCTGCGCACCACAACAAAGAGTAGCCCATGCTCACCACTACTAGAGAGAGCCCATGTGGAGCAACGAAGACCCAACACAGCCAAAAATAAATAAATAAATAAATAAATAAATTTTAAAAAATAAATTGGTACTGGAATGTACCTATGTTTTAAAAAGTGCAACAGTTGTTTGTGTTGCTGGGAACCCTGAGGTCTCCAGGTGCTGAAGCCTGGGCTAAGCTGCTGGGGGATGCAAGCCTGCGTGGAGCCTGGCCCAGCTATTGCAGCTGAGGGCCCTGCCCCCCCAAGTCAGGCAGCCAGCCAGCTGCCTGTGAATGAGCGTTCCAGCCCACCCACCAGCTGACCACAGGGAAGAACCAGCTGGCTTAGCTCAGAACCGCACAGCTGAACTCCAGAATTGTAAATGAAGTAAAAGGGCAAACTTGGGTTTCTTCTAGATGCAACTCCATGCTGTTCAACCCTAATGTCAGAACTCAGAGACCCGATTTTATTCAGAGTCCTGAATTCCTGAAAAGGGCACCAGATACAGAATGAGGGGATTGGGATCTAACCCTGTAGAACATCAGATTCCTCAGAGAAAAGTGCTGTGGCCTCTATTGCTTCAGGACCAGACACTCAAGGGGAAAAGATACTGAGTGAGACTTTTCCTTGGCTCGGGAATTGATGGCCTGAGCCAAAGCTGAAAACAAAGGATTCTACAGAGAAAGGACCTATGTGATTACCTTGGAGCTACCTGGATAATCCAGAATAATCTCACTATCTCAAGATCCTTCATTGAACTACATCTGCAAAGTCAGAGACTTACCTACCATGTAAGGTAACATATTCACCTGTTCCATGGGTTAGAACGTGGACATCTTGGGAGGCCATTATTCAGCCAATCACAGTCATAGTTCCTGATCGGAATCACCTTTGGCACTGGATTTGTTGAACTGCCCTCCACCTACCTGAGTAGGGCAAAAGAGAATTGGAGAGGGATGTGGAATTGAGGGGGACTGGCCATGGGGCAAATATCACTGACAGGTTAGATAAGGATGTGAGAGTTCCCAGGACATCCAGAGAGCAACCTTCACTTGGTGACGGGGATCCTGGGAGAAAGTAGCTCTGGGTAGGACTGCCAGGTGCAGGAAGTGAGGGATTAGGATTGGATGAAGTGGGCTGGGAGCCAGATCTCCCAACTCTATGTGGGAGCAGGAGAGAGAGCAGACCACCACCTCTCCCCACATCAGCCCCTGCAGTCACAGTCTGGATGGTTACTTGGATGAGAAAATGTTGCATCAAATGTAAGATGGGGGATATAAACTGCATGGGCTTTTTAATAACTTTTGGTAACCAGAAAGCTAGATCTGCCCGAGATGTCATGCTAGCCAGTAGGGAAAGAAGAGTCAACACTTGACAGTTGGGGTTCAGTGATGAAAAAAGAAAAACTACAGTTATTTTATGTTTGTGTTACCAGCAAGGACAAGCTCTTCAATAAACTGGTTATATTTCTTCATATCAGGGCTAGGACTCCAAGAAGAGAATGAAGAATCTTAAAAAGACTAAGTCACAGCAGCTATCTTTGCTTAAGTGCCACTTGCAACACCCCAAGAATGAGCATTTTCCCTCTAGGTCCACACATGACATAGTTATGTGTGGTTATCTCTGTAGTTGAATAGCATGGAGGCCCACTTCTAGCTCAGCTAGAGGAAAGGATTTTCAATTTAGCAGTCCTCAGGTAAACTTCTTAAATGGCTGTTTTTCTGGAGTGAACCACAACTGAGCCTCAAACTTACCTGGAATGAGGCATTTGAAGATTATCTCTCATCCATCTGTAATAGCACCCTGACCTCATATTCCATTCCTGCAACTGTGAGTTCCATGGGAGGCAGTGGAACAAGGTGGGTAGCAGGGCAGATAACCCCAGGTTCTAATCCTAGTTTATCACTTCCAGGTGTGTGACCTTGAGCAGGTTTCTGAACCTTTTATTCCAACATACCTAGTCTAAGTAGGCAAAGCACAGCCTTTTCTTGGTAGATTTTGGGCACTCTTCAATATTTGGGGTGGTGGGGGCCACGTTACGTGACTGCTGCAACCTCATTCTTGAGTTTCAAGGAAAAGAGGTCTCAGGCTGACTTCTGCTACACACAGACATTTACTAGCAAGCAGGTATGAAACATGCATAGTCCCTATTCAGTAAGCTTGATGGAATCCCAGCTATTGATTTCCCATAGTTCTCCTTGCATAAAAGTCACCTCTGAGGCAAATGCAGATATATATATATATACACATATATATATATATATATATATATTTTAACATCTTTGTTGGAGTGTAGTTGCTTTACAGTGGTGTGTTGATTGCTGCTGTATAACAAAGTGAATCAGCTATACGTATGCATATATCCCCATGTCCTCTCCGTTGTGTGTCTCCCTCCCACCCTTCCTATCCCACCCCTCTGGGTGGTCACAGAGCACCGAGCTGATCTCCCTGTGCTGTTCAGCTGCTTCCCACTAGCTAGCTATTTTGCATGTGGTAGTGTGTGTGTGTCCATGCCACTCTATCACTTTGTCCCAGCTTGCCCTTCCCCCTTCCCGTGTCCTCAAGTCTATTCTCTACGTCTCTGTCTTTGTTCCTGTCCTGCCCCCAGGTTCATCAGAACCATTTTTTTCTTTTTTTGGATTCCATGTATGTGTGTTGGCATGCGGTGTTTGTTTTTTTCTTTCTGTCTTGCTTCACTTTGTGTGGCGGACTCTGGGTCCATCCACCTCATTGCAAATGGCCCGGTTTCATTTCTTTTTGTGGCTGAATGATATTCCATTGTGTATATGTGCCACATCTTCTTTATCTATTCATCTGTCACAACGATCAGAATGACCATCATCAAAAAATCTCCAACGAATAAATGCTGGAGAGGGTGTGGAGAAAAGGGAACACTCCTGCACTGCTGGTGGGAATGTAAATTGATACAGCCACTATGGAGAACAGTATGGAGGTTCCTTAAAAAACTAAAAATAGAACTACCATATGACCCAGAAATCCCACTACTGGACATATACCTTGAGAAAACTATAAGGCAGCTATATTTTAGTGGCAGGATTCTGTGAGCTGTTTTGTTGGAGTCAACAATCCTCTGGAATCAGCAGGTGCACACAGGACCTTTTACAAGGGTTGATCAGCCTTGGAGGTCATTGATAAGGGTTAAGTTTCTTATGTACCATTGATGCCAGTGGGTTCTTTAAATTATGTTATTCATCCATACATGTTGAACAAGCTGTTAACTTTACCAATGGAAACTCATGTTTAATATCTATTAGGCTAATGAAAAAATTTCAAGTGTTGGTGAGAGATAAAAATACCTGAGGAGCTTATAGCAGCTCCCTCTGGAGTGAGGCCTTTTGATTAAATGCCAGCACACCACCCCTGGAGTGTATATTCCTGATTAGGGCATAATTGTCACAAGGGTGTAGCCCAAACTAACTAATACATATATTTAGAGCACACTGTGTATGTTGAAACATTTTAAAGCAAACTACAGATGACATGAGACCTCTCACACCCTGGCTTTCTCTTCTCCAAAATGAGGTAATAATACCTACCTCACATGGTTGTCACCAGACTGTTAAATTATGAGAAAGCTTACTATAGTGCCTGGTAAATAGTAGCAGCTTAGAAAGTGTTAACTAATATTGTTTGCTAATATTTTGTTGAGAATTTTTGCATTCACCACAGTTATTGGCCTGTAATTTTATTAATTTGTAGTTTCTTTGTTTGGTTTTTGTATCAGGATAATGGTGGTGTCACAGAAAATATTTGGGAGTGTCCATCATCTTCAATTTTTTGGAATAGCTTGAGAAGGATAGGCATTAGCTCCTCTTTATATGTTTGGTAGAATTCCCCTGTGAAGCCATTCGGTCCTGGACTTCTGTTTGCTGGGAGTTTTCAAATTTTATTATAAATTAAATTTCACTACTAGTAATTAGTCTGTTCAGATTGTCTACTTCTTCCTGATTCAGTCTTGGCAGCTTGTATTTTTCTAGAAATGTGTCCATTTCTTTTAGTTTATCCAATTTTTGGCATATAACTGTTCATAGTATTATCTTATGATTTTTGTATCTCTGTGGTATCAGTTGTTATTTCTCTTCTTTCATTTCTTATTTTGTTTATTTGGGTCCTCTTTCTTTTCTTCTTGGTGAGTCTGGCTAAAGGTTTTATCAATTTTGTTTATCTTTTCAAAAAACCAGCTCTGGATTTCATTGATCTTTTCCATTTTGGGGAGGTCTCTATTTTATTTATTTCCTCTTTGATCTGTATTATTTCCTTCCTTCTGTTAACTTTGGGCTTTATTTGTTCTTCTTTTTATAATTCCTTTAGATGATAGGTTAGGTTGTTTATATGGAATTTTTCTTGTTTCTTGATGTAGGCTTGTATCACTATAAACTTCTCTTTTAGGACTGCTTTTGCTGCATTCAATAAATTCTGGAAATTAGTTTTTCTATTTTCACTCATTTTGGTATTTTCTGATTTCCTCATTGATTTCTTCATTGACCCATTGATTTCTTAGTAGCATGTTGTTTAGTCTCCATGTATTGTTTTTTCTCCCATTTTTCTTCCTGTAATTGATTTCTAGTTTCATACTGTTGTGGTTGGAAATAATGCTAGATATCATTTCTATCCTCTTAAATTCGTTGAGACACGTTTTGTGGCCTTGCATGTTATCTATCCTGGAGAACGTGCCATGTGAACTTGAAAAGAATGTGTATTCTCCTGTTTCTGGATGGAATGTTCTGTAGATATCTAATAAGTCCAACTCGTCTATTGTGTCACTTAATACCACTGTTACCTTATTGATTTTCCAACTGGATGATCTGTCCATTGGTGTAAGTGGAGTGTTAAAGTTCCCTACTTTTATTATATTGTTGTCAATTTCTCTCTTTATGTCTGTTAATATTTGCTTCATATATTTAGGTGCTCCTGCATTGGGTGCATGTATGTGTTAACAAGTGTAATACCCTCTTTATCATTATATAGTGCCCTTCTTTGTCTTTTGTTATAAACTTTGTTTAAAATTCTATTTTGTCTGATATGAGTATGGCTACCCACACTTTCTTGTCATTTCCCTTTGTATGAAATATCTTTTTCCATTCTCTCACTTTCAGTCTGAGTGTGTCTTTAGCTCTGAAGTGAGTCTCTTGTAAGTAGCATATTAAAATGTCTTATTTTTCAAATACCAATTGGCCATCCTATGCCTCTGATTGGAGCATTTAGTCCACTGACATTTAAAGGAATTATTGATATGTATATACTTATTGCCATTTTATTGCTTGTTTTCCATTTGGTTTTGTATTTCTTCTCTGTTTTTTTCTTCTTTATTTCTTTCCTGTGGTTTCATGATTTCCTTTAGTGGTATCTTATGTTCCTTTTTCTCTGTATCTACTGTAGATTTTTGATTTGTGCTTACAATGGGCTTCATATATGTTGACCTATAACATATCTACTTGTTTTAAACAGATAGTCCTTAAGATCCTCAGCCTTTACTATATATTTGCCTTTACTAGTTGGTTTTTTCCTTTCCTATAAATTCTTTTTTCTTATTATATCCTTTTTCCCCCCTATTATAGAAAACCTATAACATTTCTTTTAGGGTAGGATTAGTATTGATAAACCCTTTTAGTTTTTGTTTGTCTGAAAAGTTCTTTATCTTTTCTTCAATTTTAAATAAGAATCTTGCTGAGTAGAGTATCCTAGGTTACAGGTTTTTCTCTTTCAGCATTTTTAATATATCATTCCACTCGCACCTGGTCTGCAAGTTTACATGACCATTTTTTTTCCTGATGCTTTTAGAGTTCTCTCTTTCTCTTTAACTTTTACCATTTTAGTTATGATATCTTGGTCTGGGTCTGTTTGGGTTCATCTTGTTTGAGACCCTCTGTACTTTCTGTAGTTGGATACTTGTTTCCTTATTCAGATTTGGGATGTTTTTCAGCCATAATTTCATCAAATACATACCTCTCTCTATTTTCCCCTTCTGGGACCCCTATAATGTGAATATTGCTATGCTTGATGTTGTCCCAGAGATTCCTTAAGCTGCTCTTATTTTTTAATTTGTTTTTCATTTTTCTGTTCTGATTAGGTGATTTCCATTATTTCCATGATTTCCAGTATCTTCTTGATCACATAGGCATTCTTCTGTATCACCTAGTCTGTTAATAATTCCTTCAGTGTGTTTTTTATCTCAGTTACTGTATTATTCAGTTCTGACCAATTCTTTTTTATATCTATAGTTAAAAATTCTCAATGTGTTCATCTATCCTTTTCTCTAATTCAGTTAGTATTCTTATTACTAATGCTTTGAATTTTTTATCTTGTAAATTGTTTATTTCTGTTTTCTTAATTTTTTTTCAGAAGTTTTCTCTTGTTCTTTGAATTGAAACAAATTCCTTTATTCTCATTTGATTAACTTTCTCTGCGTCTATGAAATTAGGTGAAACAGTTACCTTTTGCTCTCTTGAAAGGGTGTGCTTATGTGAGCGCATCCATATACAGTCTCCATGTGCCCAGTGGCTTTGGTGGGAGAGATGGACCTGACATGAAAACAAGTCACATCTCTCCTCAGGGTTTGCTGGCAGCTATCCTCTTGGTAGTAGGTGGGGCTGGAGATGGAGGGGCTATGGCCAAAACCAGGTATGAGCTGAGGCTTCCACTCTGATCAGTTACCATCACTGCCCTACTGGGGGAATGGTTGGTTCCCAAGTTACTGGAGCAGAAGCCCTGAGGGTCAGGTCTGGGTTAGCTAAGTTCCCATTAATTGTGTGCTTCCCCACCCTCCCAGCACCAGCACTCTAGTCCCAGAGGGGAGCAGTGCTAGATCAAGAGGGTCTGGCAAGGGGTACTCAGCACAGGCTCAGGCACAGGCCATGGCAGTTCAGATGGGACCAGAGATCTGGACTGTCTCTGATGCACTGCCTGTGTAAGTGCCAGCAATGGCTGCCCCCACCCTGCTCAGACTCCACTTCAGGTCTGAGCCTCCTTTGTACCTCACAGCTTATCTCTCCCCTTAACCTCTGTCATCCTCACCCTGGTGTGGAGCTGCACTGCAGGGCAGGTGGGGCCTGTGTGGGGCACGGGCTGTGGCATTCTGGCCACAGACAGAGGTCTGGGCTGCTTCTGATGTGCTGCCTGTGTAAGTGCCAGTAATGGCTGTCCCCCACTCTGCTCAGATGCTGCTTCAGATATGAGCCACCTCTATGTCTCACAGCCAAGCTCCCAAGCAGGGCTGGAGCATTCACTTGACTTGGGCTGGGTTGTATGGCAGGGTGGTCATGGGAAACCATCCAGCTACCCATACAATTTCCAATCCACCTTCTCTGTCCTGCTTTGGGAGCAAGAAAGCAAGTGGCATGCTCTTCACAAGCAGAATCCACAGCCCTCTTGTTAGTCCCACCTGCCCTCCAACCAGCCAATGGGGCTCATCTTCCTTGTGTCTGACCCCAGGCCTGGGACAGCTAATATATAGCTCATACTGTTCACTCCCCAAGGAGTATCTCTATCTGTGTAATCTCCCTCTTCATCTGAGTCCCCTCCCAGAGGCACTGGTCCTGACCTGATTGCTTCTCTTGCTTTCTTACTCAGTTCTGTGTGGATCTTTCTTACAGCCTTGGTAGTACAGGAGTCTGTGTGCCAGTCTCCAGTTAGTTTTCAGTGAGGATCATTCCACATGTAGATGTATTTTTGATGTGTTCATGGTAGGTGGTGTGTTCTTTGTCCTCCTACTCTGCCATCTCGATCTCATCTCATCTCTTACTAATTTTAATAGTTTTTTCTCTTGCACTTTCTAAGCAGGTGGGAAGGCAATTTTATGAGACTGCCAGAATCATTTTATTCACCTCCTGGGCTCACATTAAGGACACTTTCCCTGCCTCACTTCCAGCAATGCGGGGCAAATGACCAATTTTAAATGTGAACAACAGTTATGCACACCACTCAGAGCAACCTGGGAATCTCTCATGGATAACGCAGCACTTCTGTCAATCTAGGTTCCAAAATGACTGAATGAAGCAGAGCACTATCTAACATGGTCCACATCATACTATGATGTAAGTAAGATTTGGGGGTTGTTAGTTGTAACAGCTAGAGTAACTAACCTTCACCAACACATAAACTAACATGACATATAGAAGATATTTACTGAGATAAAATTTAAAATTTACTAAAAAAGCTATACCCTATTAGAGATGTAATGATTCTATATTTTAAAAAATATAAAATCAATAAAATATTAATATATAAATCCATACAATCCCAATCAAAATCCTAAAGTAATATGAAAATTTTAATGTTAAATAAGAAATTCATAATAGATAATTCTAAAAAGACTAAGAAGGGGGAACATTTACCCTTCAGATACAAAGACACATTTTAAAGCTATGCAAATTAATACAGGGCTATGATTTTGCAGGATTATTCAGTGAAATATAATAGAAAGCAAAGAAAATATGTATGTGTATATAAAAGTTTAATTTATGATAAAAGTAGCATTTAAGTCAGAATGGACTATTAAATAAAAGCTATTGGGACAAAAGACTAATTCTTTTAATAAATAAATAAGGCTAGATTACCTCACAGCATTAAAAAATTACTTGACTTAAAAGTCAAAATAAAAACACACAGCTACAAAAATAAAATAAGAAAATACAGACTATGTTTATGACCTCAGGGGAGATAAGGCCTGCTTAAACAAGTTATAAAAGTTAAAGGTATAAATAATTAGTGTCCAGAGTGTTTAAAGGCAAATTAAATCAAGGGGGGAAAAAGAAAGCAGTCCAATAAAAAATAAGAAACAACGATGTAAATTGGGAAATTCATAGATAAAATTAAAATATTAAATAAGTAAAAGATGCTCAATCTCACATAAAATCAGTAATATACAAATTCAAACTATAAGGTAGAACGTTTTACCCCTGAAATTAGCAAGTTTTAACAAGTTTAATAATATCGTGTTGGCAAGAATTTGTATGAATTGTTGGCAAGAAAATAAAACCACAAGAAATAGAATTACAAAATTCGTCTAGGTTTGCTAGATGTTATGGGTGAGACAGTAAGTTGATATAGCAACTTAAGAAGGCTATTTAACAATCCGGTAGTATCTATTAACGCTCAAGATAAGCATGCTCTATGACTGAGAAATTGCACTTGGTTGCTTTTATGCTGGATAAAACTCTCAATGTGCTCTTAAGGTGGTCTGTACAAAGATGTTTGTCTCAGTATTTTTTATATTAGTGAAATATAAAAACGACCTAAGTGTCCATCCAATGGGAGTAGTTAAATAAACTTTGGTCTATTGCTCTACATCGGTTGTAAAAAATGCCATAGGCCTAAATGTATTACATGGATATAAGGCTAAAATCCATTATTGAAGGTAGAATGTGGAAGTGAGTTGGAGGCCACACTTCTGCACCTCCTGCCTGCAAGCACAGTGATGGAGATATTTGCATTTTCTGCTCTGTACGTGGTCACCAGG
This sequence comes from Physeter macrocephalus, assembly GCF_002837175.3. Classification (NCBI taxonomy): domain Eukaryota; kingdom Metazoa; phylum Chordata; class Mammalia; order Artiodactyla; family Physeteridae; genus Physeter; species Physeter macrocephalus. The sequence goes on along the minus strand of NC_041219.1, from coordinate 75,863,299 downwards.
CTTTATGCCTATAGAGAGGCAAATCAGAACATCTGATTTGCTGGCATGGAACATGGTTGCAGCAGTGAAATCCTGGAGTAACACCTGTGGCAGCAGATTCCTGATTTCCCAGCTAATTAACCACAGTGGAGGCAACAGCCCCCTTGGCAGGCCAATAGTGTAATGTTCTTCTGGGAATCTTTCATAGAAGCCCAGCCTATAGACTGTTTTTCTAGATCGTTCAATTATGTTGAAAGCATCTAATTTTCTATATTATATATTTTTCTTTTCTTAAACTAGCTAGAGATATCTGTTATCTGCAGCTGGACATTGACACATACAGTATTTTGTACTACAGAAGTGACTGTGGGAAACAGATTTTTAAGGTTAAGAATCTGTTTATTATTTATATGTCACCTGTTGATTTTGAGCTGGGTAGCATTAGTGGATAGGATAATCTAAGGAAAGTTAAATTATTACTTGTGTTCACCTGGAATAAAATGTTAATTAAAACTGTGGTGTTGTTGGCAGGTCAAGTAGTGACTGCCTTTACATAATACATATGGCAAGTGGAGCACAAGGACTGTTGGATGGGGTGGTCACTTCCCAAACCCCCAGTGAAATTTTTTTAATTGCAGTATTAGGGTTTTAAATCCTTAGTCACAAGAATGATCAGAAAATTAGGAAGTTTCTATGACTGTCCCAAAAACTCTATCTCAAATCAGAGGCAGAGACAAACTTTTAAATACCTAACTTACAATGAAGATTTAATCAGTTGAAGGTTGTAAAAGTTAGGACATAGGGAAAAAGTGAACTCTAAGAAAAGGAATTACCAAATTTTGCCAGATATGGAAGACAGAGAGTATCTTCAATCCCTCAATCCCACTGAGTCTCCCTGGTGCTGTCTAATGAAACAGGTCCTTCCCAACTAGAAGAAGCCGACTGATCTTACTAGAGATCATTACTTGCAAGGGAATGCCACCTTCTCCTGGAGCCTCATCCTTCTACCTATTATAGCCTCCACACCTAGGCTGAGAGTCAGACCTCAGCATTTCTCAGAGGACCAATTGGAAAGTCATACTTGGGAGGAAATGCTCAGACTTGAAAGGAATTATAAGGATTTACTCATTCATGTCAGAGGAAAAACTGGAGAATGTGCACAGAAATGAATGCTAAGGGTTTTTAGAATGGGGTGGAAATATACAATTTTGCTTCAGGCTGAATATGTCAACATTGTACAAGTGAAAGATTTTCAATTCCATCTGCTAACTAAAGAAGCTAGGGGTGTCTCTGTACACACGATTAATCAAAGCATGGCCTGAATGGCAAATATATGCTTTACATATGTTAACTTACTTATTCTTCTCTATGACCCTATACGATAATTACTAATGTCATCTGCAGAATAGAGAAGTTAAATAATTTAAGCTGTAGCATACAGCCAGCAACGAGCAGAGATAGGACTTAACCATTATCCCAAAAGAGCACACCAATCCTACCTAGGGTTGTTTTCCTACTTTTTGCCCACAGCGTACCATTTTATAGAAACTGTCTAGGAAGACACATATTACAAGCATTGGTAAAATCGAAAAATGCTTTTTCACCTTTTTTTTTCCCAAGCAAAACCATCTAAATGAAAGTAAATAAGCAACAAAAAGGAGGACAATAAAGAGAAGGCATTAAAATGGGAGCAAAAAGTAATAAAAAAGGGGAACAAATATGAAAAAGAAAAACCAAAATAATAGCTGCGCGCCCGGAGCCTGTGCTCCGCGACGGGAGAGGCCACGGCAGAGGGAGGCCCGCGTACCACAAAAAAAAAAAAAAAAAAAAAAGAGAAGGCATTAAAATGGGAGCAAAAAGTAATAAAAAAGGGGAACAAATATGAAAAAGAAAAACCAAAATAATAGAAAGGTATAAGAAGATAATAAATGTAAAGCAGATAAATAAAAAACAATGTACTTTCTGTTAAAATAATAATGTGACTATATAAATTAAAAGCTCAGTCACCAGGCAGAAAAATGATACTATGATGTCCTCCACCCTTCCCTTTGACAGTAAATCGGGGTTTGCTATATGTTAGAATCATAAACTCTATTAGAGTAGGGAAGGACTTCAGAGGTCACCTAATCCTTTGATGGTCTATATCCCAAAGTGTTAAATAAGTAGTTTTCTAATTCGTTTTAATAATCTGCTTTCAGGGTGGTTCAGGAAATTCTCATAGATTGTAAGCAAACTGGTACCATGTACTCCTAGACATTATATAAGGGCCAAAATAATTGAAGATATTTTTCAGATTAGGAATCTTGATGAAGAGGAAGAGATTGCCCTATCTCAATGTTGGAGGAAAATAGTAGCCTAGAAATTATCTTCCTAGACAATGTGGATGATGGTATAAAATGTCTAATAAAAAGTAAGCATTTCATTGTTATGAGAACATTTGAACCATAAGTATTTGGGGATTGAAGAAAGGAGACAGCATCCCTTTTGGCCAAGGAGCAAGTTGTTTAAATGTCTGCTAACTTAGTCATATTGGTTTATTGTGGTTTTTCATCAAGACAGATTCCAGAGTTAATTTTGACATGTTTATGTCTGGTAATGGAATATTAATCGAGAAGATGTCATTTTTTCTTAAAACTGCTCATTTTGTTTACATACCCAGCTGGCATTTAGCATTGCCTTACCACTTCATCTTTCATTTTCCAGATCTTGTCTCATTTCCATTTTTACAGTCCAATTAACTATAACTAACAGATTGCCTGGAAACTGTTTTATGAAAATGGGATTATACAGTGTCATAGCAATATTCTCTAAATGTGACAAGAATATATTACTCAATTGAAGAAATTCGTATTTATATACAAAAGCATGATTACTGTAAAACCCCTGATTAATGTAAATCATCAAATTGGACTCAGTCTTTCTTGTAAAGATATCAAGCAGAAGACAAAATGATTGAATAAGAATTTTGACCTGGATTGCAGAATAGTGAGGAACATGGGTGTTTGTACTGGGTGATGTATATTTGGGACCTACGTGTCCTTCTTTCCTAAAAATATAGAATAAAAATGCATTTAGAAAAATGTCTACAGGAAAATAGATTTTAAAAAGCATAAGAGAGGAGCTTCAAGATGGCGGAAGAGTAAGACGCGGAGATCAGCTTCCTCCCCACAAATGCATCAGAAATACATCTACACGTGGAACTGCTCCTACAGAACACCCACTGAATGCTGGCAGAAGACCTCAGACCTCCCAAAAGGCAAGAAACTCCCCACGTACCTGGGTAGGGCAAGAGAAAAAAGAAAAAACAGAGACAAAGAATAGGGACGGGCCCTGCACCAGTGGGAGGGAGCTGTGAAGGAGGAAAGGTTTCCACACACTAGAAGCCCCTTCGCGGGCGGAGACTGCGGGTGGCGGAGGTGGGAACCTTCGGAGCCACGGAGGAGAGCGCAGTAACAGGGTGCGGAGGGCAAAGCGGAGAGATTCCCGCACAGATAGGTGCCAACCGGCACTCACCAGCCGGAGAGGCTTGTCTGCTCACCTGCGGGGCGGGCGGGGGCTGGGAGCTGAGGCTCGGGCTTCGGTCGGGTCCCAGGGAGAGGACTGGGGTTGGCGGCGTGAACACAGCCTGAAGGGGTTAGTGCACCACGGCTGGCCGGGAGGGAGTCCGGGAAAAGGTCTGGAGCTGCCGAAGAGGCAAGAGACTTTTTCTTGCCTCTCTGCTTCCTGGGGCGCGAGGAGAGGGGATTAAGAGCGCCGCTTAGAGGAGCTCCAGAGACGGGCGCGAGCCGCAGCTATCAGCGTGGACACCAGAGATGGGCATGAGACGCTAAGGCCACTGCTGCAGCCACCAAGGAGCCTGTGTGCGAGCACAGGTCACTCTCCACACCTCCCCTCCCGGGAGCCTGTGCAGCCCGCCACTGCCAGGGTCCCGAGATCCAGGGACAGCTTCCCCGGGAAAACGCACGGCGCGCCTCAGGCTGGTGCAACGTCACGCCGGCCTCTGCCGCCGCAGGCTCGCCCCGCCTCCGTACCCCTCCCTCCCCCCCAGCCTGAGCGAGCCAGAGCCCCTGAATCAGCTGCTCCTTTAACCCCGTCCTGTCTGAGCAAAGAGCAGACGCCCTCAGGCAGCCTACACGCGGAGAGGGGGTCCAAATCCAAAGATGAACCTCAGGAGCTGTGCGAACAAAGAGAAAGGGAAATTTCTCCCAGCAGCCTCAGAAGCAACAGATTAAAGCTCCACAATCAACTTGATGTACCCTGCATCTGTGGAATACCTGAATGGACAACAAATCATCCCAAATTGAGGAGATGGATTTGGGGAGCAACAATATATAGTTTTTTCCCCTTTTTCTCTTTTTGTGAGTGTGTATATGTATGCTTCTGTGTGTGATTTTGTCTGTATAGCTTTGTTTTTACCGTTTGTCCTAGGGTTCTGTCTGTCCGTTTTTGTTTTACTTAAAAAAAAAAGGTTTTTTTCTTAATAATTATTTTTTATTTTAATAACTTTATTTTATTTTACTTTATTTTATCTTCTTTTTTCTTTCTTCCTTTTTTTTCTCCCTTTTATTATGAGTCGTGTGGATTAAAGGCTCTTGGTGCTCCAGCCAGGCATCAGGGCTGCGCCTCTGAAGTGGGAGAGCCAACTGCAAGACACTGGTCCAAAAGACACCTCCCAGCTCCACGTAATATCAAACAGTGAAAATCTCCCAGACATCTCCATCTCAACGCCAAAACCCTGCTCCACTCAAGAACCAGCAGGCTACAGTACAGGACACCCTATGCCAAACAACTAGCAAGAAAGGAACACAACCCCATCCATTAGCACAGAAGCTGCCTAAAATCATAACAAGGCCACAGACACCCCCAAACACACCACCAGATGTGGACCTGCCCACCAGAAAGACAAGATCCAGCCTCATCCACCAAAACACAGGCACTAGTCCCCTCCATCAGGAAGCCTACACAACACAATGAACCAAGCTTAGCCACTGGGGACAGACACCAAAAACAACGGGAACTATGAACCTGCAGCCTGTAAAAAGGAGACCCCAAACACAGTAAGTTAAGCAAAATGAGAAGACAGAGAAATATGCAACAGATGAAGGAGCAAGG
>NC_041219.1:75856118-75857067 GCF_002837175.3 Physeter macrocephalus | reverse complement strand
TTACAAGAGACAAGGACACTACATAATGATCAAGAGATCAATCCAAGAAGAAGATATAACAACTGTAAATATTTATGCACCCAACATAGGAGCATCTCAAGACATAAGGCAAATACTAACAGCAACAAAAGGGGAAATCAACAGTAACACAACCATAGCAGGGGACCTTAACACCCCACTTTCACCAATGGACAGATCATCCAAATTGAAAATAAATAAGGAAACACAAGCTTTAAATGATATATTAAACATGATGTACTTAATTAATATTTATAGGACATTCCATCCAAAAACAACAGAATACACATTCTTTTCAATTGCTCATGGAACATTCCCCAGGATAGATCATATACTGGGTCACAAATGAAGCCTTGCTAAATTTAAGAAGATTGAAATGGTATCAAGTATCTTTTCCAACCACAACGCTATGAGACTAGATATTAATTACAGGAAAAAATCTGTAAGAAATACAAACACATGGAGGCTAAACAACACACGACTTAATAACCAAGAGATCACTGAATAAATCAAAGAGGACATCAAAAAATACCTAGAAACAAATGACAGTGAAAACACAATGACCCAAAACCTATGGGATGCCACAAAAGCAGTTCTAAGAGGGAAGTTTATAGCTATACAAGCCTCCTATAAAAAACAAGAAACATCTCAAATAAACAACCTAACCTTACAAATAAAGCAATTAGAGAAAGAAGAACAAAAAGCCCAAAGTTAGCAGAAAGAAAGAAATCATAAAGATCAGATCAGATATAAATGAAAAAGAATTGAAGGAAATGATAGCAAAATCAATAAAACTAAAAGCTGGTTCTTTGAGAAGATAAACAAAATTGATAAACCATTAGCCAGACTTATCAAGAAAAAAAGGGAGAAGACTCAAATCAATAGAATTAGAAATGAAAAAGGAGAAGTAACAACTGACACTGCAGAAATA
>NC_041219.1:75854660-75855366 GCF_002837175.3 Physeter macrocephalus | reverse complement strand
TAAAAATAGAACTACCATACAACCCAGCAATCCCACTACTGGGCATATACCCTGAGAAAACCATAATTCAAAAAGAGTCATGTACCAAAATGTTCATTGCAGCTCTATTTACAATTGCCAGGACATGGAAGCAACCTTAGTGTCCTTCAACAGATGAATGGATAAAGAAGATGTGGCACATATATACAATGGAATATTTCTCAGCCATAAAAAGGAAAGAAACTGAGTTATTTGTAGTGAGGTGGATGGATATAGAGACTGTCATACAGAGTGAAGTAAGTCAGAAAGAGGAAAACAAATACCGTATGCTAACACATATATATGGAATCTAAAAAAAAAAGAAAAGAAAATGGTCAGAAGAACCAGGGGCAAGACGGGAATAAAGATGCAGACCTACTAGAGAATGGTCTTGAGGATACCGGGAGCGCAAAGGGTTAGCTGGGACAAAGTGAGAGAGTGGCATGGACATATATACACTACCAAACGTAAAATAAATTGCTAGTGGGAAGCAGCCACATAGCACAGGGAGGTCAGCTTGGTGCTTTTTGACCATCTAGCACGGTGGGATAGGGAGGGTGGCAGGGAGGGAGATGCAAGAGGGAAGAGATATGGGGACATAATGTCTATGTATAACTGATTCACTTTTTTTTTTTTAATTTTTTTATTTTTTTAACATCTTTATTGGAGTATAACTGTTTTACAATAG
>NC_041219.1:75814134-75854455 GCF_002837175.3 Physeter macrocephalus | reverse complement strand
CATTAATCATTAGAGAAACGCAAGTCAAAACTACAATGAGATATCATCTCACGCTGGTCAGAATGGCCGTGATCAAAAAATCTGCAAACAATAAATCCTGGATAGGGTGTGGAGAAAAGGGAACCGTCTTACACTGTTGGTGGGAATGTAAATTGATACAGCCACTATGGAGAACAGTATGGAGGTTCCTTAAAAAACTAAAAATAGAACTACCATACAACCCAGCAATCCCACTACTGGGCATATACCCTGAGAAAACCATAATTCAAAAAGAGTCATGTACCGCAATGTTCACTGCAGCTCTATTTACAATAGCCAGGACATGGAAGCAACCTAAGTGTCCATCAACAGATGAATGGATAAAGAAGATGTGGCACATATATACAATGGAATATTACTCAGCCATAAAAAGAAATGAAACTGAGTTATTTGTAATGAGGTGGATAGACCTGGAGTCTGTCATACAGAGTGAAGTAAGTCAGAAGGAGAAAAACAAATACCGTATGCTAACACATATATATGGAATCTAAGAAAAAAAAATGTCATGAAGAGATTAGTGGTAGGACAGGAATAAAACACAGACCTACTAGAGCATGGACTTGAGGACATGGGGAGGGGGAAGGGTAAGCTGTGACGAAGTGAGAGAGTGGCAGGGACATATATGCACTACCAAATGTAAATTAGATAGCTAGTGGGAAGCTGCCGCATAGCACAGGGAGATCACCTCTGTGCTTTGTGACCACGAGAGGGGTGGGATAGGGACGGTGGGAGGGAGGGAGAATTGGAGTATAACTGTTTTACAATAGTGTGTTGGTTTCTCCTTTACAACAAAGTGAATCAGTTATACATATACATATGTTCCCATATCTCTTCCCTCTTGCTGATTCACTTTTTTATAAAGCAGAAACTGACACACCATTGTAAAGCAATTATACTCTAATACAGATTTTTTTTTAAAAAAGCATAAGATACTATTTAAAAAATTATGTTAAAATTTAGATGAAAAGGATAGTTTTCCAAAACTGATTCAAGAAGAAAGATAAAGCCCAATAAACCAAAACCATTAAAGAAATTACTTCACCTTCTCCCAAAGGAATCAGACCCAAATAACTTCAGAGATGAATTTGACCAAACTCTCAAAAAATGGGCAATTCCTATTTCATAAATTTGTTTCAAAAAATAGAAACCCTGGAAAAACAATTTATTTTATAAAACTAAAATAAACTTCATGCCAAAGCCAGACAAGTAATTCTTGGACTCAAGAAAAGAAAGTTACGGACCAATTCATTTATAAACATAGATGCAAAGATGCTAAATACACTAAAAAACTAATTTCAGCGGTGCATAAAAAAGTCCATTTTAATCAGGTAGGTTTATCACAGGAATTCTTAGATATTTCAACATTAGAAGTCTAATATTATTATTCACTATATTAGCAGAATGAAGGCGATAAGGCATATGATCTCTCAACATATGCCTTTTCCAACAGAAGGAGGAAAATACTCACTCGGGTAAATATTCACAATAAAAACACCTTGCTCACTTAACATAGAACTGAACTTCCTTCAGTTTCCTTCTTTCTTTATTTAAAATGGTGATCTTTAGAATTATTCACACTGTATCAGGAAGAAGATAAGAATGCCTGCTATCATGACTTCTCTTCAAAATTATTTTTAAAAAGACACAATAATTTGAAAGGAAAAGATAAAATTATTCTTCTTTGCTAATGATATCTACATAGAAAATTCAATAGGATGTCCATAAAAAGTATTAAACATATATGAGGATTCAGCACAGTTTCTGGACAAATTATTAACATGGAAAAATAAATAGCATAACCCTATAGCAGCAATAACAGTGAAGAATGGAGTAGAAAAAAATTTGTAATAGCAACAAAAATGTGATATTCCCAGGAATAAATCTAATAAAAACATGCAAAACCTTTTGAAGAAATGTTTAAATAAAATTATTGAAAAACATTATCAACCCAAATAAATGGAAATGTATGCTATGTTCCTACATAAAAATTTAAGGATATAAATTTTCTCCCAAATTAGTCTATAAAATCAATGCAATTCCACTAAATTATCGTTGTTTTGTGTAAAATCTGACAAGATGATCCAAAAATTCATGTGGCGAGGCCTAGACAATAATAGCTAAAAACAACTTTTTAAGAACAAAGATGAAAAGACTTGCTCCATCAGATATTAAAAACCATCATAGATGTCTAGCAATTAAGACAATGGATAATGGGCAGAAAGATAGATAAACAAGCTAAGGCAACAGAATATGGAGTTGCAAACAGACTTGTGCATAAATAAAACAATTTTTACAGAAGTGTAGTCATTATAAATGGCAAAAATAGATTATTCAAAGTTATTAAAAGAGGTTAACTGTGTCAAAAGATTGTAAATAACTCACACAATATGCAAAAATAAATTATAGGCAGATTTTAGATAGAATTAAAAGCAAACTTTAAAGTTTTAGAAAAAAAATATAACCATACCTATATGACAATATAGGAAGAATGCCCTAAATAACATACAGAAAACACAAACCATGAAGGAAAATCCAAATAAATTAAATAGATTAAAATATTAAATGTTTTTTTAAAAAATAAAAGACATCACAAGAAAAGTTAAAATGAACCATGGTTTAGAAAAAGCTAATTTATAGCATACATACATCTTAAAGGAATAATATTCAATATAAAATAAGACAATACCTTAAAAACTCATTTAAAAAAAGAAAAAAACACAGACCACCCAATAAAGAATGTGCAAAGGATATGCGCAAGCAGTTTATAGAAGAGGAAATCCAAATAACCTATAATCCTATGCATGAAACTGGGGCAAGCTACCTCGTTGGATTGCAAAGAGAATAAATTCTCAGACCCTCACAGTTTTTGACACCATCTCAATAGCTGATAAAACAAGCGCACACACACACACACAATCAGTAAGTATATAAAAGATTTGAAGAACACAACCAACTTGACTTAACTAACAGAGAGCATTACATTCAACAATTGAAGAAATAAATACAAAAAATAAATTACTTTAGATTTTATGCTGGGCCATGAAGCAAGTCTCAACAAATTTCAAAGGATTCAAATTATAAAATGTATGTCACCTGAACAACATGGTATTAAATTATGAAGTAGAAATAAAGATAACTAGAAAAATTTCCAAATGTTTGGAAATTAGGCAACATGCTTCTAAAAACCCACAGGTTTAAGAAGAAATCACAAAGTTAGAAAATTTGTAGAATTGAATGATAATAAAAACACAACATATCAAAATTTGTAGGATGTAGCAAAAAAAAATGCTTAGAGGGATATACATATATTATTGCTATAAATGTAGATATTAGAAAAGAAGGAAGATTTAAAATCAATGATATATACGTCTAACTCAAGAATCTGGAAAAGGGGAAACAAATTAAACTTAAAAGAAAGAAGGATAAAATATTGAAAATAAGTGATGAAATCAATAAAGTAGAAAAATCAACGAAGCTTTGGTTTTGGTTCTTTGAACACATTAGTAACACTGATTAACACTTAGCAAGAGAGAGAGAATACAAGTAATTAACATGAGGAATAAAAAAGGGGCATTCTTACAGATCCCATACACCTCAAAAGAATAATAAGAGGATATTATAAATGATTTTATGTCAACAAACTTAAAAAATACTGTGCACAAATTCTTGAAAAACAAATTTACCAAAAAAATGACCCAGAAAAAATGGGGCATCTTTACTGTCCTATATTAAATAAATCAAATCCATTACAAAAATTTTTTCTCTTAATAACTCCAGGTGTAGATGATTTCACTGGTGAATTATTCCTACTAGTAAAAGAAGAAATACCAACCTTACATAAATTCTTCTGAAGAATAGAAAAATAGGCAACTTACCAACTCCCAACTCATTTTATGAGCCAGCAAAACCCTGATACCAAAACCTGGGAAGGACTTATAAGAAAGGTAAATATGAGCCAATATTTCTTATTAATATAAACAAGAATATATTAAAACCTTAGCTAACAGAGTCTAGTTTTATATAAAAAGCATAGTACATCAAAACTAGGTAAACTGATTTGAAAATCAACCAATAAAATTCACCAAGTAAGTGAACAAGGGAGATAAAAAATGTGATTACTTAAAAAAATACAGAAAATACATTTGATCAAATCCAACATACGTATACATTTAAAAGAAAAATGCTCAACATATATGGAATAGCCAGGAATTTCCTTAATCTAATGAAAGATATCTAAAAAATGAAATCTTAATGGTCAACATAACATGGTAAAATATTGACCTTTTTCCCACACACATTTCTCTGGTCTGAGAATGGCAAGACCAGAAGTCCACAACTACCAGTTTTATTCAAAACTGGAGGTCTTAACTAGTTCAAAGAAGCAATAAAAAATACTTTTAAGAGCAAAAGATTGAAAAATAACTAGTAAAACTTTATTCACAGATGATATAACTGTATACATAGAAATTTCAGGATAATTTATGAACAATAAGCAATAGCAAGCATTTAGGAAGAATGCTGCATACAAGGTGGCTATACTCTGGTCTGTGTTTACCCCAGAGAGGTAGGAGGTAACCCTTCCCAATTAACAGGTAGGATGTTGAGGCAGATGACATTCCAGATACCTAGAGAATTTGAAAGTGTATTATTCCCACAAGGGACTCCAGGGGAGAGCAGGTAGGGCACAAGCAGGTCCAAGCACGCTTGAGCATAGCAGAGAGAGTATGTGGGCCTTTCTAGTGACAAGGCAGCATGAGAGAGGGCTGGGGATTGGCCACGTTTGAATTCCCACATGTACCAAAGGAGGGTATTCACTTGGGCTTTCTTATCAGTTCTGCCCAGATATGGAGCAGAAGGGGAAGAGGGAAATGGGGTTATAAGAAGTCAGAAGCCAAACATCAAAACATGGAGTCATGCTCTATTACATAATCCAAATCAATCATATTTCTTCATACCAGTAAATAAACAAACAAACAAGAAACACTTGCAAAATGAAATGTAAAAGGACTGCTATTTATATGAGTGTCAGAACGCATCAAAACCTAGAATAGGCCTTCCCTGGTGGCGCAGTGGTTGAGAGTCTGCCTGCCAATGCAGGGGACACGGGTTCAAGCCCTTGTCCAGGAAGATCCCACATGCCGCGGAGCAACTAAGCCCGTGCGCCACAACTACTGAGCCTGCGCTGTAGAGCCCGCTAGCCACAACTACCGAACCCACGTGCCACAAGTACTGAAGCCCGCATGCCTAGAGCCTGTGCTCCGCAACAAGAGAAGCCACCACAATGAGAAGCCCCCGCACCGCAGCGAAGAGTAGCTCCTGCTCGCCGCAACTGGAGAAAGCCTGCGTGCAGCAACGAAGACCCAACACAGCCAAAAATAAATATATTTAAAAATAAATTTAAAAAAAAACCTAGAATAAATCTAATGAAAAAAATTGAAAGATCTTTATATTGTGCAAGCTACCTAAACATTACGGAGGAAAATGAAAGAACCTACTATGCTCTTTAATGGTTATTCAATGTTGTTAAGATGTACTGATGGTCAATTAATCTACAGCAAAGGAGCCAAGAATATACAACAGAGGAGAAAAGACAGTCTCTTCAATAAGTGGTTCTGGGAAAACTGGTGCTACATGTAAAAGAATGTAATTAGAACACTCTCTAACACCATGTAACAAATAAACTCAAAATGGATTAAGACCTAAATGTAAGACTGGAACCCATAACCCTCCTAGAGGAAAATATAAGCAGAACACTCTTTGACATAAATCATAACAATATTTTTTTGAATCTGTCTCCTAAAGCAAAGGAAATAAAAGCAAAAATATACAAATGAGACCTAATTAAACTTAAAAGCTTTTGCACAGCAAAGAAAACCATCGACAAAACAAAGGCAATGTACTTAATGGGAGAAAATATTTGCAATTTATATGACAGATAAGGTGTTAATATCCAACATATATAAACAGCTCATATAACTCAACATTAAAAAAACAAACAACCTGATTGAAAAATGGCAGAAGATCTGAATAGACATTTTCCCAAAGAGGACATGCAGATGGCCAACAGGCACATGAAAAGATGCTCAACACCTCTAATCATCAGGGAAATGTAAACCAAAACCACAATGAGATATCATCTCACACCTGTCCGAATGGCTAACATTGAAATGAACACAAATGACAAATGTTGGCGAGGATGTGGAGAAAAGAGAACCCTCGTACACTCTTGGTGGGAATGTAAATTGGTGCAGCCACTGTGGAAAACAGTGGTTTCTCAAAAAGCTAAAAATAGAACTACCATATGACCCAGCAATTCCATTCCTGAGTATATATCTGAAAAAAAGATACTAATTCAAAAAGATACATACACTCCAATGTTCATAGCAGCATTATTTACAATAGCCAATCTATGGAAGCAACCTAAATGTCCATCAACAGATGAATGGATAAAGAAGATGTGGTATGTGTGTATGTGTGTGTGTATATATATATATATATATATATATATATATATATATATATATATATATGAATTCTACTCAGCCATAAAAAAGAATGAAATTTTGCCATTTGTAACAACATGGATGAACTTGGAGGGTATTATGTTAAATGAAATAAGTCAGACAGAGAAAGGAAAATACTGTATGATATCCCTGATATGTGAAATCTAAAAAATATAATAAACTTGTGAATAAAACAAAACAGAAACAGACCTGCAGATATAGAGAAAAAACTAGTGGTTACCAGGGAGGAGAGGGAAGTGGGGGGCAATATAGGAGTAGGGGATTAAGAGGTACAAACCATTATATAGCCTATAAAATAAGCTACAAGGATATATTGCACAATGCAAGGAATATAGCCAACATTTTGTGGTAACTATAAATGGAGTGTAAACTTTGGAGATTCTGAATTGCTATGTTGTACACCTGTAGCTTATATGACATTGTACATCAACTATACTTCAGTAAAAAAGAAAAAATTATACAGATTATCCCCAAATTGATCTATAGGTTTAATGTAATCCCAATAAAAATCTCCACAGGCCTTTTGTGGAGACTGGCAAAACTTCTGATGAGTCTGCTGCTGAGCCAGAGGCTTGAGCTGCGTGATCAGAATGGCAAGCATTATTAATCTGAAATTACCTGATGACTTGATCTTGTGATGGGAAAAGCATTTCCAGAAGGAACAGATACCATTACTTGTAGATCAGGGCAAGTTTTCTCCCATAGACACCACTGAAGATGCTATGCTCATGTTTGTTTCTCAATTCTCTTCTCTTCTTCCATGGTGACAAGTCTCCCATCTGACTGACATATTGTTCCCTTCCAAAACCCGTATATTATGCTCTGCAAACTCAGGGTGCAAATGAGGTCATATTGAATTCCAACTAATAATTCAACCTACCTCCCCATCCCCAGTCTTACTAGCAGTAAGTCATTCCTCCAAGACTTTTCTTCTTCCTACTCATTCCCAAATTACCTAAGAACTTAAGAATTTGGGGGCTCACTCCATGCAAATAATTTGCTTCCAAAAACAATGCAAGCCATCAAAAGAACTAGAGGTCATCACTGCTGTTGTTTCTGGCTGCCATGTGATGTCCTAGTCCAAAAGTGGTCCTGCAGTCAACATGCCCATTATCGCTGGGGCACCAAGGGAAGGTTCCCACCCAGGCTGCATAAGAACCTATTAAGGGTGAAGAGTATTTAAATTAATAATCCAGAGCTCATCTAGTATTCTCAAGCACAATCACCATGCAGGACAATTTGGAGAGTCTTCCAGCCTTAGACATATCCTGTGCTAAAATCAGGACCCTCTGTCAAATCTTGGTACCGTGGTATGAGCCTGAGTTACCCACCTAAACAAATATTACCCAACACTCTCTATTGACCCATCACCATCCTACATTACTCCCTCCATCTGTTTTCTTGAACAAAATCATTTTAAGGATGTGCTACTCAGAGTGTGGTCCAAGTACCCACAGCATCAGTTAGTTTCACCTGGGAACTTGTAGGAACTGCAAATTCTCATGCCCAACTGCTGACATTCTGAATGAAAAACTCCAGAGTAGAACCTAAGAATCTGTGTTGAACAAGCTTTCCAGATGATTCTTAGGCACAATAAACTTTGGCTTGCACTGTTGTAAGTAGTTTTAATATCTTTACCTATAATGAGAACAGATGTGTTCATATTTTTAAACAGGCTACAGTTCTCACTCATCTTAGGAGCTATTCTATTTCTTTAAGTGCCTAATTGTACTCTGTGTAATTCCTTAATTATGCTCTTGGTAGTAGAAAGATTTGAAAAGTGCCGCCATTTTCTGAAAGAAAATTCCACCCTTGGACAAATACATACACACATGAAAATCCAAAGGATGGCAACAAGAGAAAATTCACTTTTCCCTCAAGTCACCTATCAGTTCCCACTGCATCATTTGAGTATAAGCAAAGGAAGCCATTGCTCTTGATTGGACTGACATCTTCCGCTCTCTGCTGCAATCCTCTCAAGCCTTTTTTTTTTTTAATCCTCATTCCTTCTGCCATATAGGCCCAGTCTCCTCATTATCCCATGTATATTCAAAACAAATATTTGTGTAACACAATCTGTCCCCAAGGAACTCAACAGGGCTTAACAAACCATAAAGTTGGCATTTCTAACTCTCTCCATATTCTGCTCTTGGCTATTAGAACATAGCATTTTGGACAGCAATATGCATTTTAAAAGAGTTAGGGAAGGGATATAAGCACAGATATAAAGATGCTCAGTCTTTGAGCATATAATATAAACAGACCATCTAAAAAAACTGCAGGCTGTTAGGAATACTGAGGGGTGGGTGTGAAGAGAAGGGCACCAGCAGCCCCCCCCCTTAGCGTTAACCATAAAAGTTAACTAAAGGCATGTTCTTATGACATCCTTTGGAATAGATCTCCTTCTCCCTACATTGTGAAGCACCAAATCCCTCCCCAACACTCTTTTTTTTTTTTTTTCCTAATGCAATTCAGTACATGAAAAGGTCCCAAATCCGGGCACTAAAAAAATGTCACCATGCCTCCACATGAAGTGAAAACCCGACTGCATGATTTTTCATAGACTTAAAGTGTTTGCGCAAATGTCCTCATTTATCTCCTAATCCCAGTTCTAGAAGCCATAAGAGTAGCCTCTGCATTTCAGACACATCCTCAAGTAAAACCCTCACTCACCCACCCTCCGAACTCCAACCCTCCATCTTACTCTCTCCACCAGAAAGCTGTTTGGCAAATTACAAAGAATAATGTGGTCTTTTCTGACAGTTTGGCTTGGGAGCCCTAAATGTAAACTCACATCACTGCTACCAATGAATGATTTTATTCATTTTTAGGTACTTATTTTCTTTTATTCAAATACACTTTTCAAGACATGCAGTGCCCCAGGAGGAAGTGGAAGAGGTTTACTTTCAGAAGACAGACTTACATGACGACCTCGACATGAAAAATATTAAAAAATTACTCTGTCGAAAACTCCCATTGAAAACTGCATTCATTTTTTGCATACTCAACCCCTCAGACATCAAGGTGTATGTGGGTGAGGGTGTGTTTGTGGTTGTGTGGGCCTGGTTTGTTTAGGGAGAGGTTCCACTTCACCATTGCCACCCACTCTGTCTCAAAACCCAAGGTATTCTGAGGTGCCCCTGGGTTACCTGGAAGTGAATTCACCATACTTTAGTACCAGCAAGTCTCTCTTCAAAATGTGGCCCGGGAGTCACTAAAGGAAACCACACAGTGTTAAGACTAAACATTCTTGAGTAAGCCTCAGTTATGGCAAGTTCAACAGCCTGGCTGTTGAGAGAGCAGTTACCGAAATTTTCCAAATAAATAAAGCAAACAAGTTACTTCAGGAAGAAGTTCACATCTATATGATTTATAATACTGGGAGTTGGCCCACTGAGGCAGAAGGAACCCAGTGAACCAGCAGTAAACCAGAGGCCACCCAGGCACTCAGGGCAGCCTCCAAGGTTTTAGTTCACGTTCAATCACCTACTGAATCCTCACCAGGAGGTGCTCTGTTTGGGGAGCTAATGGTGTCTTACAACATCCTGCAAGACTCATTGGCATGAACTTTATCATTCATCCTCTAAATGGGTTAATATTAATAGGGGAAAAAAAATAGGGATCCTATTTAGAGGCCCCTGGCAGCAAGCAAATACAGAAAAAAAATACTTCTCCAAAATCAATGTTTGTTTTGCTGAGGGCCTCCTTAGGTGTACCTTGGAAACAATTCTGTCTGTCTCCCACAGTCAAGTCACCCAGCAGCCTCATATGCCAGCCAGAAGTACTTAGCAGTCCAGAATCAACAGGTTGTTGCTGTTGAGCAGAACCAGAACGCTGGGGCAGAAAGAGTGGAAAATGTTATACGTGACGCAGCAGTCTTGCTGCATGATGATGATAACGATGAGAAGCGCCCTGAAGATCCTACCTCTCTTGGCCCCCAACCACCAACCTCCCACTAAGCACCGTCTCCAAGGATCATTCTGGCCATGAGGGCAAAAACTACTGCTCTGTAGCTGGTCTCCATATGTCATCCTCAGGCACTTCCAAATCAACACACACACACGCACACACACACACACACACACCGCATACTATGTATATTACTATGTAGGAGGACTTTATGCTTTGATGGAGCTATTAAAACATACTCAGCATTCTTGCAATCACACCCACATATCTCTCTGCCGTGGTACATATTATACATGTGTAGAATTAGACAATAAAGCACATAGAGGGCATAAATTGTATTTGATTAAATTACCCCATATGTGTTCTTAGGCAGAAAGCCTAAACTCCTGCTAGTGGACTGGGAATGAACTAACAGAACCATTCAGTTGTTCAGCCTCAGTATCTTATTCAGATTATGAAGCATCTGTTAAATTAAATATAAAAATTATCTAATCAGATATCTATATATATCCCAAAACAGCCAAGTGAACTATTAGTCTAATACCTTGATATAACTTTTTAATCAGCAAATTACAGCAGCAACGTATCTTCCTGTTATTGACCTACTGTTTTGAAGCTTCCAGGCAGGGATGCTCTATTTTTGGTTCACCACTATATAATTAATACACCGATGCCATTTTTACAAAAAATACATACAACCAAACTGTAAGTTCTACCTCATAGAGAACTGGAGGCATAAGTACAGACAATGAGCAGCAGAAAGAATATTTATAAACATTTTAAATAACACTCCTAATATTTATCTCAGTGAGCCCTTCTTTGAACATGCCAGTTACATGTGTATATCTTTGAGAATATCAGGTGTATACTAAATATCTATGTGTTTATGCACATAAGACACATTAAATATGTCATCCTGTTTATGACACTATGACATTCTATAGGTGGGGAGAAATAACATTGGCTACAAAGATAGAAGGAATCACTTTTTAAAACAAGAAGAATTAATGATCATGAAGAAAGAACTAGGAACAAACAATAAAACCAGGAAATGCAAGCCATTCATGAGGAAAAGGCCTAAGGTTTTAGACAAGCTGAATATTCTTCCAAGCACAATATTCAGGACACAAGAAAAACTTGTTCCAATTAGAATAAGAATGTGGAAAAAATAAAACAAAATATGTCTCCTCATAGGGGTATAAATAATGAGAACATATTTATAGATAAAAAGACTGAAAAGCAAAAATTGTGACAATGTCAAAATATTTCATAACTTTAATGAATGAGATAGAGAGGAATATGGAGTATGGAAAGGCCTCAACAGAGACATGGAAACTCTTAAGACTCTGACAAAGCAAGACTCGAGTGTTTTCTTTCGGTTTTTTTACAACTGTATTGACTTTAAAAAAATGTTCACAAAATGACTGTTGAACTAGAGAACCCCAAGGGATAGAGTGTAGGGAACAATTTTGCAAAGGTAAGATTATATAACCTAATTACAAGTTTAAATGCAAGAACCCCAACGAGAATCACCACAGCATTGCACACTCCATACATTTTAGATAAAGTTATCACAACCGAAGCAGGTATTTGGAGAGCTAGTGGATGATAGGAAGATTTCCCCAGATAATGTGGAGCAGAGCCCTTAGATGGTCCTACATAGACATGTAGCATGAGCAAGAAAGAAACCTTTGTTCTTCTAAGCCCCTGTGATATGGGGGTTGTTTGTCACTGCAGCAGAACTGGGCCTATCCTCAATGATACCATGAGGATGAAAAATCTCCTTCCTATGAAGTATTCTCACTGTAATTATTATATAGCCAAGATAAAATATACAGCCATAGCTTCTGAATGTTGTTTACAGTGTAAAGTGAACAATTGGTCTCATTTTCTCTGGAGATTGTAGTACTTTGAAGAGACAAAACAATTGGGGAAATAACCACTGTGTAGATGGCAATGATTGTTGGCCTCGTATTAAAACGTAGACCCTGCCATTGGAAAGAAAGGCAGAGGGGAGGGTCACATAACATGGGACATGAGAGCAGCCCACATACAATTCAAGTGAGTGTGTGCATGATGAGGGACACCTACAGAGGAGGGCTCAAAACAAATACAGAAAATAAACAAGAACGTGCAGCACAAAGGTGGAGATGAAGACAGA
Organism: Physeter macrocephalus; assembly: GCF_002837175.3. NCBI lineage: Eukaryota > Metazoa > Chordata > Mammalia > Artiodactyla > Physeteridae > Physeter > Physeter macrocephalus. The sequence continues at coordinate 75,841,822 of NC_041219.1, read as the reverse complement.
TCATAAATTTCTAATACAGAGACTATTCATTCTGTTTGAAAACTGAAGGATAGCCCCTCAGAAGCCTGCCTATCGTTTTCTGGAAGGCATAGGTATCAATTCCAGTATCCAACCCACAGACACTGGCGATAAGTTGTGGTGGGACAAGATCAGAGAGATAATCAAGGATGAGCCTGGAAAAGGTGTGTCCAAGAGTTTCCAGAAGAAGCAGCAAAAGCAGACTTTTTTTTAACCAAAAGTAAAGAAGCTCAGCAAGCAGTTAAAAGAGGACATTACTGGTTTCTCGTTTAATAGGTGAATGAAACAGCTATGGAGCCCCCTCAAATCTTTTGTGGTTAGTTTTGATTGGAAAGTTCAAATGGAGTATTTGCTGTTTGTTTATTCCCTACTCATTTCCACAAATAATTTAAGGGCATAGAAAAATGATCCCTAGGAAACTCCACTGGTACCCAAGTTGGTGAAGAAGGACTTCATGTTTTCCTTCCTTTTGCCTCAGTATAATTTGAAATTTGTACAAGGGGCATGTACTCATGTACGACTTTGGAATTTAAGTGTTTAAAAACTTTAAAAAGGCTACAAAATAGACTTTGCTCCCTGTATTTAATTTTCTCCTCACTTCTGAGAACAAGATCAGACATAGAATTGGACTTGCTGGTAAAGTGGACAATTAGGGACTAAAGAAAGAAAATAAGAGAAAAATGCAGCCAAGCAACTTATCACAAATAAAAAACCTATAAAATATGAGACAGATTACAGCTGGATTCACTCGAGTGTCTGGGGGAAGGTCAGAGGGTCACAGCTGAACCGCAGCGGAAGAGTTCTTGTTTAGAAACACTTCCAATCCCACATCAGTCTTAGTAGTTACAAGTGCACAGAAGCAGAGACTGGGGGTGGTCAGGTCTAGATGTGACTCCTGCTTCACTACATTCTAGCCAGGAATCTTGGTAAGTATTCTGAGCATTCTGAACATGTTTTTTCTCCTATAAAATAGAGATATTTAACATATATCTTGAGAGGTTGCTGTGAGGAGCAAATGTGCTGGTAAATACAAAACGCGGAGAAAATCATCGGTAAACGGTAACGACCCCGATCAACAGCCTCTTTGAGAAAGAAGGATGTAGATGAAAAAAATCGAGTGAGAATCTAAGAAAGAATATGACTGTAAAACCCTCTCTTCAACATCTGCCTGGCTTCTCTAGAAACACCTGTGAAGCCGAAAATAAATTGTGTGGCAAAAGGAAAAAAGAAAATGGAATAATCTAATGTGAAAAAGAAGGCTAATCAAGAGCCCTAATCACTCTCAAAATATATAAATGGGGTGGGAAAAGAGATGAAAAGCCATTCTCTGAATCCGTATGAAGAAACAGATTTAAGCTTAGGAAGAGACATGAGTTTCTGAACATGAGAAGCTCTGAGTCACACGAATGAGTGATGTCTTGCAATCTTTCTCTCAGGAATCTTTGAAATAGATTGACAGCTCTAGTCTTGATGGCATGGAGTTTGCAGAGCTCGGTGCTGAAACACCTCAAGTCCCAAGATGGTCATGCAATTGAATTAGGGTGACTTTGAACAGCTTTGGCAGGAAGTGAAAAAGAGGAACACAAGGAAGCTGGATCAGGAGACCACTTAAGGCATTCCAAGTGTAAGGAAAGAGGTCATAAACCCAGAGGGAGAATAGTAATGATTCAGACAAACATCCCCTGACATCAAACTTATCTGGACATTTTAAAGGCCATAAAAGCATTTTGGTAGGTAGAGGCTGAGGTGAAGAGATCTTTGAAACTTAGGTTTAAGACACAGGGTGTTGAGGCAGTGACCGCTGCCCGCCCCCCCAAGGGTGTTCCTAGCAAGGGCACCGAGTCTCAAAGAGAAATGATTGTTAAGGTCAGTTGCCAGCAAAATTCCACCCTGTAAAGGTCTTGTCATCCCCCCTCCTCCACAAGACAGAAAATTACATTTTCTTCTTTTCGGTTGTTTTTAATTGACCTCCATCACCACACTTTCGAGAGCAGAGGGGTGTCAGGGTCATAACTCAACTTGAGAACCGTGTGAAGCAAGGTGAAAGTTTTCTCAACACTGGAAAATCTAAGAATTTGTCTCAAACACAGAACTTAGAGTGCCTGACTCTATGAAGAAATTGACGTTTTTACCTAAAATAACTGTTCAAACTGTACATTTGCTGCATTTTATAAACATCAGAAGGACACCACTGACACCCAAGTGAAAAATCTCCACCTTGGCCAAAATGGTTTCACATAAAAACAACTGACCTACCAAGGAAAACTTTCTGCACTCCCTGTTCCCAGGGGGATTGGGGGCTGGAGAGCTTGTGCCTACTTTGCAAAGAAGCAAAGATTTTAACCCCCGATGGGAAAGATGCGTTTAGGATGTAATGCCGCTAGCTTTAGCATCTCTCCTTTTCTCCTGGGAGCCCGGTAGGTACCTCCCGAATTCACCCTTTGAGCAGCCCCACACCGTGATTTGTCTGCTGTCCACCTTTTGACTTGCTCTGTATAAACATTTCCCCTCCGCCCGCCCGCCCGCCCGCAGACAGCTGCCCACCTCCGCCTGCCTCCCTGCTTGCTGGCCTCCCCTGCCCAGGCTTCAGCTGGAGGAGCGCCTTGCAAACAACTCTCACTTTGGGGCTCAGTGTTCTCCAAGGCTGCCAGTTCTTTCAGGAGGTCGTTTACACGCTTGGCTCTTACTTCAATGAGCTACTCTGGAACAGCCAGTGAAAAGTGCTTTTGCTCCTGAAAAATATTGGAGCGCTTTGTTGCAAATGGTGGGTGAATCCATAGCCCCAGTCTTCAAAGATAAGAGTCAACCCAACCCGATGGAACTGGTGGCTGCTTAGGGGGTGACTGTGTTCCCCTAAAGTGCGACAGGACAATTTCAACTCCTAGATTATGTTTTGTAAATAATTTGCCATTTTCTCCTGATTCATCAAACTTCTTTTGGCCCTGCCTACCTCTTGTTTGTAAATTGCCATGGTGCATAACTCTTAATGGGCCAAAAAAAGACACAAAGCTAACATTTACTCAATACATCCACACAGAGTGTGTGAAGAAAAACACCTCCTTGCACACACCCATTAGAAAAGACATAAATTTTGACAGGGGAAATATTTCCAGGGGAGCTCCGTGTATTTCTGTACTCAGTTGTAATGGCAATATTATCGGATGAGTTTGCTTTGCCTCCAACTTAATATTTTCATTTGGTCCTTTTTCCTCTTAAGTGTACTATAAAAAGATGATTAATCAAAAAGGGAGGGTTACCTTTGATTAAGGAAGTTAATTATGAGTGGCTGACTTGATGTGGGTGGGCAGGTCCCCTCTGTCATTCTAGCTTCTTCTCCATGGGAGAGCTAGAAAAAGGGGCCATGGGAAATACTACAAAGAAGGAACTACTGGAGCAGTAAAAGTCTTTAAAGGAAACTTTGACTTCCACTGCCATCATCAATAAGCAATGCCAAAAATGTTTCTTTGTCTACATTTTATTGCACATTTAATGGGCCTCCAAGTGCTACACAAACACTAAGTATGTTTTCAAAATCCCATGATGGATTATATATATAAGTAATCACCATAGTATTGTATACCCATTTTAGGAAGGGAAAGCTGAGTCAAACCTTAATTATAAGAAAGGAAATTGTCTTCATTATTGTTGAGTTTACTCCTGGAGTCCCACAAAAAGTATTTAAAAAGAGGCAGTATTGACAGCTTTGGAGGCTGGATACCTGGGTTAGATCCCTTGTTCTGCCTTCGTGTTAGATGAGTGAACATGGGAGAGTATTTAACCTCTTTATGCCTCAGTTTTCTCATTTGTAAAATGGGGATAATAATGATACCACCTGTCAAATATTCGTTCTGAAGATTGAGTCAATTTGTGAAAACGGCTTAGACCACCACCTTCCTTACATAGTGGGTGGTGTCTAGTAGCAGCTGTTGTTGTTGTTATTACAACCACGTCAAAATGTCTAAACACTAAAAGGAAGAAACAATGTTGAACAGAGAAAGCTCGCATGTGGTAGATACTTAGATTCCTCGGCTTCCATTTCTGTATCTGACTGGGCTTCAAGGGCCAAAGCAGAGCGTGCCCCAGATGGAGCCCATCTTTAATTTTATCCCAAGACTTTCAGCTCCTGGGCATCCTTTTTCTGATGTGCTGGAGAAAAGCTTTGGTAACAACCACTCTCTGCTTCCCCTAAAGAGAGGGTCTAGCTGTCCTTCTACAAGGCCAGTCTAAAGAACGTTCTCCCAGCTGGGATCTTCCTGACTCTCGGCCACAACTGTTCCCACCTCGGTCAGGATTGAGGGGAAGACCTAATGTTACAATCTGTAGATTGCCTTGTGAACTGAACGGGAAGACGGAAACTCATTTCTGCTTCTAGCGCTTGGGACTTCGCTTCTGGGCCAGGCCCTGTGCCCGTCACACTAAGCGGCCTCTCCTTATGGCCTGGCCAGCAAGGGTGAAATGAACTTGGCACACACCATGTGGACACGTTTTCTCAGCAAAGTTACCCCGATGTGTCCAGCCAGCTCCTCAGGGGCCCCACAAGTTCTCCGTCTGCCTGCAGCCTTTGAAGCATGATCTGAAAGTCAAGTAAAGCCAAGTGTTCTCTGAACGTGCCCTGATTCGCTTGCACACGTGTGCGTTGCTTTGAGGCGATATCTATGTCTAACATCCCTGTAAGAATGGTCAGGGGCCCTACTGTCTCCAGCCTCAGTCCTCTCATTTGTAAAACAATACTAATAAAAGGCATTCACCTCGACTTCTGGGGGGGATTAAAGAAGATAGGGCATCTTTTATACTTAGGACAATATTTTTTTTGTTTGTGTCTTGCTTTTATTGTTTTGCAGCAGAATGCCCGACATAGAACACAACTGCAAAGATTCAGCTGTGCAAAAGAGAAAGGATACCGTTTTTAAATGCTTAGTAAGTGCCTAACAAATGTTAGCTGTTAGGTCTGTTTCTTTGTGCATTCTCAAATCAGATTACACAGTTGGTAACAGCAGGACCCGTATTTTCTAGCGTCTTTGTTTTCAACCAAAGTCGTTTATACTGTGCTCTTGTGAGGAGAGAATGTCCATTCTGTTATGCCCCTCTGCGCTAGAACATGCAATTTTCTCTTTTCTCTACCTGTAATGAACTTTCTTAGATGTGTTTTTCTTTTGTTTTGATCTGTAAACCCCTGCCCATTTTTCCATTCAATCGTCACCTTCTGCAGGGGTCAATCTGTCCTGTGTCCTTTCTAGGTTCTCTTGCTGCGGTCATCCTTATTGCAGCTCCTGTGACAAGGTATGCATTGTGTGTACATATGTATGTATATGTATATGAAACGCTCTTTTGCTCTTCTTGCATTTCTCTGCTGCATTAGAATGAGAGAATACCACAATTTCCCCTACCTCCTGAAAAGATTTGAAAAATCAGCCCTCCCTGCCCTAGAAGAAAGGGAAGCAGGCTTTCATTGGCCCAAGATTTGGCTCAGGGCTTAAGGGGGCTTCAAACCTTTTGTGAAAGATCCAGAAGATAACGAAAGCTTTGCAAGGAAGAAACAGGGCGAGGCAGGGAGATTTTCCCTTAATATCAGAGGAAAGGAAAAGCATGAGGGGACCATCAGAGGATTCCTCCAGATTCCAGGAGGTTACCCAAGAAGGAAGAGAGCGGCGCCCTGGAGAAAGGCCTTGCTCAAGGCATCCTTGTAGGACCCAGGAGGTGGCGGTGCTCCGTACCTCCCAGCAAGGACTGGAGGGAGTTGGGGCCCCGTCCTGAGCTCTGGATCTGCTCCCGATGAACCTGCCCCAGCAGCCGAGAGGAGGGCCAGCCTCCCTGTGCCCTCTTCTTGCCAGGTCAGAGGCAGTGACTGCTGGATGTGCCTCCAAAGTCCACACAGACCTCATCCGATGATGCCACCTTCATACCCCTACCCACTCTCACTACAGTCCCTGAACCCTACGCCTAAGGGGAGGGCAACCCCAGGGGTGGGGGAGCTTCACACTTTGGAAGGTGGCTGAACTGAATGACGGAGCTGCTGACACTTCTGTCATTTCATTGTAATTATGAGCCTGCCGTCTGTTCTCTGCCTCCTCGCCCGCTGGCCTGTAAGCAGGTAGGGGTGGGGTGAGGTGTGAACAAGGAGATCATGCCCCCCGTCCCCTCACTCACAGATGCCTTCCCAGGCCTAGAACACGTCCCGGCCCGTAGGAGAGGATTTTAGTTATGCCACTTTGCTTTGGGGGAATAGAATCACTTATGCTAAGTCCAAGTGTGGCAAGTTATAAAGCTTCAGATGAGGCAATATGAGAAAAAGAAATCCTATGAGAGTCCAAGAACAGGAATGCTATACACCTCTGATATTTCCATCCAGTTTGTGGACTGACTAAAACCCACTTCAGGTGCTGAATCCGGGTACCAACAGGCATGAATAGTGGGCAGGGTTTTGTGGGAGTAACGTGGCTGCCGGCTTTACCCTAACTGGCTTTTACTTTTTGTACAGCACAGGGAAATATAGCTTTTATTTTATTGAACTTGCTTTTGAAAGCTGGAACAAACTCCAAAATCTTTCTTATTCAAATCTTTGCACCCTTTTAAGGGTGACACTCTACATTTCTATTTCCTGTCTAAGGCATAGTGTGTGCTGTTCATGAACGGGTTAGTGGGAGATTCCCAGAAACCCAGGCTGATCATCTCAGGTTTAATAGTTCCACCTCTGCTCCCAGATTCTCCTGAACGTCTCCTCATTCACATGGAGACCAGAGGTTTTCCAGAATCATATAAGTGTAGTTTTAAAGTAGCAAAATGCCTTTAAGATACAATAGAAAATAATAAATGGATATATCCCCACCTAGAGAATAGCCATAGAGTAATTTATAGCTATATTACTTTCACTTTCTGTTGTAAAATAACTATTGCTATATACAAGGAAACAGTTTTGCAAGTGATAACGGTTTTATTTGATTCTGGCTGATTTAAGTAGGAAAAAAATTATTGATGGGGTATTGGGTAGTTCATAGAATTACCCGGAAGATTAGGAAACCAGCCTTAGAAAATGGGCAGGAAGGGGCTTCCCTGGTGGCGCAGTGGTTGAGAGTCCGCCTGCCGATGCAGGGGACATGGGTTCGTGCCCCGGTCCGGGAAGATCCCACATGCCGCGGAGCGGCTGGTCCCGTGAGCCATGGCCGCTGAGCCTGCGCGTCCGGAGCCTGTGCTCCGCAACGCGAGAGGCCACGACAGTGAGAGGCCCGTGTACTGAAAGAAAAAAAAAAAAAAAGAAAATGGGCAGGAAGCAAACACCATGATGAAAACAATACAGAATCTGCCTATTGAGTGCACTGCACCGAACACCAGCTGCCACAGTTTACACCACTGCTACTGCTGACATCAGATACTGCTCACAAGAAAGAAAACAGCAGCCCCTAATGTCCGAGAACTGATCTGATCTGACGTTCACAATTAAACCGTGTTGTTCGCTCACAGCCACATCCATCTCAGACAAGGTCCCTATGCGACACAAAATAGCAAACATCTCCCCTTTTGCTGAGTGAGTACCTGCTACTTCTTTACCGATGGCAGCTTTATCCTTGCTCTAGTCTGCCCTCCCTGTGGATACGATTTACTGAGACAATCCAGAATTGCCCCTGGGTTCTGACAGTATCCCTCCCTTCTTTGATCTTCCTTGAAATTATCAAGCAAAGCCCAAATCCTATAACAGGTTGTTTTTTTTCTAATACCCTCTTACTGAGACTCCCAATGGTTCTCTACGATTTGCACACTCCCTCGCTGCAATGAGTAATGCACTCAACTTCTTCAACTACAGATGTGGCCCTTGATGTTGGTGTTGAAGGGCATTGACAGTTGTCATAGCTGGTTCCCTGCCTCCACTGCCCTTAAAGGGTGCTACCACCCCTACAGCTGTCTCCATAGAGAATCTCCCATCCCTGTTTCTTTGTGTCATTAGTTCCAGGTTCAAAACCCCAAGTGGGCACCTCTGATTAGCTCATGCCTGTAGGAGTTGGGGGAATGAGAAATTGATGTTTTGCGATTCCATTGCCTCCCACCAAGGCTCATAGAGAAAGGAATTTCCAAAACATGGTAAGGAAGTTAAGAAAAGGCCTGGGAGAGGGAGGTAGACAAGGAGGAAGGAAGGAAGGAAGGAAGGGAGGGAGGGAGGGAGGAAAGGAAAGAAGGAAGGAAAGGAGAAGGAAAGAAAGCCAGGATGTGTTATTTTTAAAATGGCTCATATAAAAAAATGACACGTGAGCTAAAGAAAGAGGAAGAGATTGCATTGTACTCCCCAAACCATGACCTGAGAAGATACCCCTGTCTCCAGGCTCCTGACACTTGGTGGCGGTATAGATACAAAACCAGGGTGGAACAGTAGTAGCTACGCTGCCCTATGCTTCCAAATGGCAAACTCGCTGTATTTTGGCTTCCCTTCTGTGTCAGTTAGGATTCTGTTTGACTGCATAGGTCAGCAAAACACAAATAACAGCGGTCTAAACCAGATCAAAGTTTTTCTCTCCCATTTAGTGGCAGTTCCACTAGCACGCACTTCCTTTCTACTTGCTGCCCCATCATCCTTAGCATCCTTAGATGTGCTCTTAAGCTCCAGGATTACATCCTCGTGATCCTCACCTTCAAATCTTTACATCCGTATTTCAGGAAACAGGAAGAAGAAGGTGACCGAGGAGTTCCATGCTCTCCTCTGCCTTCAAGAAGGCTTCCTGGAACCTCCACATAACACGACAGTATGTGTCTTATGGGTCAGACCTTGGTCACAGACCCACACCCAACTGAATGGGGAAAGGGATGCTGAGAAGTCTAGACTTTTAGCTGGGCAAAATATCAAAAGGAATGGGAGAATGAATGTTAGAGTAACACATAGCAGTCCTGGCCACAACTCATTTAACATTTTTCAGAGTATTTTAATGAGCAAACATACGTGAACTGCAGTAACACACCTACTGGAAAAAATCTTATCACCTTCAGAACCATGTAACAGATTGTCTCAGCCAGCTCCCTGAAATGGTTTACTCACTACTCTCAGATTCACCAGTCAGCTATAAGCTGGATCTTTAAGCCTACTGTTAGCTTTTTTCTTGTTTTTCTAGATTCTGTTTTCCCAGAACTGGAGGAGGTGACATTGTTAAGTCTGACTCCTGGCAACCGAATGGAGAAGGATAAAAAAGGAGTTTGTTTTGTTTTTATAAAGGCGATGAGAGTGAAATTAACAAAAAAAGAAACATGTTTACTTCATTTCAGTTTCTGTCAGAATGTACATTTGCTGTGGTATAGATAAATGGTTCTCAAATTGTGATCTCAGGGCCATTGGTGGTCCCATATGTCCTAGGTGGTCCCGTGGCCAATAACAAATATGTTCTAAAAATCCGCCTAAACTTGTGTTTCAAGTTTATTTTAATTTACTTGTTGAATTTAAATCAAAATGTAAGAATCAATATTTTTAAATTGTAACCTCAGCAATGATTATTAATTTGAGAAAAGACTTCTCAAGATTTGTGTGTGTGTGTGTCGTGGTAGAGTAGGTGGTCCAGAGGGCCTTTACCCAATCTTCATGTTCTACACTTTGAAAAAATTGAAAGCATAAAGTCTATCCTCTTCAGCCAAGTGTCATCCACTGGGCTATAAGACTAAAATGATCAGTTATAGAGGACTCATCAGTAAGCTTTATGTCAAAATTTGGAGCAAGATACAAGAGCCCATGTAGAGTCCATGGGATGAGCTTTCTACAGGAATGGACCTACAAATAGCCCATCTGGTACTGTGATATGGAGTCATCTTATGATGATACAGAGACCAACAAAGAAGACTCCCTTAAAATGTAGCCAAGATTAAGGAAGGTCAATTTAAGCTTGAAGATTTTGATATTACTACCAAACTGGGGAGTAAAAACACACAATTGGTTGATGGAGTTGAAAAAGGAAAAAAAAAAAAAAAAGAGCATTTGTGAGTAAGAAAATTTTAGGTTTATATAGTTTTTTCCAGAGATGAGGCCCAGAAAGAGTCACACTGTTGTGTATGTCAGATTAGTTGGTCTATTAGTCAGCTTTTGTTACACAGTCTTATTTCTTATATTGCCCAACTTTCTTCTAATTCTGGATTCACCAAGTAATTTTCTAATTTTATTTGGTTTCACAAATACATACCATTTCTGACTGAGATGTGTGTATTGGTGTGAGCTTGGCACTTGGGCTTTAAAATTGGCTGCTTTTAATTCATCCTTTTATTCATGGTGCTTTACTGAACATCTGCTTTGTGCTAAATACTATGTTAGGTACTGGAGATACACTATCTCGAGGGGGATAAATTCCCATGGATCAAATTTGCAATAATTAAATAAATAAAAATATGTTTCTGAACCATGGATGACCAACCTAGGTAGTGTCATTCTGTAAAGCCCTTCTTGAAATAGCTTTCCTGGCCTTACGCTGGGTTCCCTTAAAATCCGAACCTAAAACAAAGGCTTATGACCAGGTATTAAATTTGAGATGTGATTCTAGAAAGTAGCAATAAAAAGCAGGAGTAAAACAGGGCAGGGAAGGAGAAAGGGTCAATAAGAGGATGCATTATTGAGTTGGCCACCAGTATGGGAAAATGGAGCTTGATTCTGTGGAATTCCCTGAAGGAGCTTCATAAAATACATAGCTGGATGGCTTGCCCAGGAAACAAAATTGGAAAGCATTTATCCTTCAGTTTACATTCCAGTTTGGTCAAGGATAGCTTCACGTCGCATTAAATTCCTTGCATTTCTGGAGTCTACATGCACAAGTGCCAAGCCTGGGTCCATGAGCATCCCATGCTACAGCATCAGAGAAGCCCCAGGGCAGGAAGTAAGAAGCAGGCAGCAAGATCCAGTACAAAGCACTCTCAAGTTATATCAAGTTATACCTGGTGAAGTGTTAAAGCCTCCATAGAAGTTATTATTACAACCATGGCTGGCTGTGATAAGTAACTCCCAGAGGATTTGAAAACGTGCATAAGAGGGGCTTCCCTGGTGGCACAGTGGTTGAGAGTCCGCCTGCCGATGCAGGGGACGCGGGTTTGTGTCTGTTTGACTGCATAGGTCAGCAAAACACAAATAACAGCGGTCTAAACCAGATCAAAGTTTTTCTCTCCCATTTAGTGGCAGTTCCACTAGCACGCACTTCCTTTCTACTTGCTGCCCCATCATCCTTAGCATCCTTAGATGTGCTCTTAAGCTCCAGGATTACATCCTCGTGATCCTCACCTTCAAATCTTTACATCCGTATTTCAGGAAACAGGAAGAAGAAGGTGACCGAGGAGTTCCATGCTCTCCTCTGCCTTCAAGAAGGCTTCCTGGAACCTCCACATAACACGACAGTATGTGTCTTATGGGTCAGACCTTGGTCACAGACCCACACCCAACTGAATGGGGAAAGGGATGCTGAGAAGTCTAGACTTTTAGCTGGGCAAAATATCAAAAGGAATGGGAGAATGAATGTTAGAGTAACACATAGCAGTCCTGGCCACAACTCATTTAACATTTTTCAGAGTATTTTAATGAGCAAACATACGTGAACTGCAGTAACACACCTACTGGAAAAAATCTTATCACCTTCAGAACCATGTAACAGATTGTCTCAGCCAGCTCCCTGAAATGGTTTACTCACTACTCTCAGATTCACCAGTCAGCTATAAGCTGGATCTTTAAGCCTACTGTTAGCTTTTTTCTTGTTTTTCTAGATTCTGTTTTCCCAGAACTGGAGGAGGTGACATTGTTAAGTCTGACTCCTGGCAACCGAATGGAGAAGGATAAAAAAGGAGTTTGTTTTGTTTTTATAAAGGCGATGAGAGTGAAATTAACAAAAAAAGAAACATGTTTACTTCATTTCAGTTTCTGTCAGAATGTACATTTGCTGTGGTATAGATAAATGGTTCTCAAATTGTGATCTCAGGGCCATTGGTGGTCCCATATGTCCTAGGTGGTCCCGTGGCCAATAACAAATATGTTCTAAAAATCCGCCTAAACTTGTGTTTCAAGTTTATTTTAATTTACTTGTTGAATTTAAATCAAAATGTAAGAATCAATATTTTTAAATTGTAACCTCAGCAATGATTATTAATTTGAGAAAAGACTTCTCAAGATTTGTGTGTGTGTGTGTCGTGGTAGAGTAGGTGGTCCAGAGGGCCTTTACCCAATCTTCATGTTCTACACTTTGAAAAAATTGAAAGCATAAAGTCTATCCTCTTCAGCCAAGTGTCATCCACTGGGCTATAAGACTAAAATGATCAGTTATAGAGGACTCATCAGTAAGCTTTATGTCAAAATTTGGAGCAAGATACAAGAGCCCATGTAGAGTCCATGGGATGAGCTTTCTACAGGAATGGACCTACAAATAGCCCATCTGGTACTGTGATATGGAGTCATCTTATGATGATACAGAGACCAACAAAGAAGACTCCCTTAAAATGTAGCCAAGATTAAGGAAGGTCAATTTAAGCTTGAAGATTTTGATATTACTACCAAACTGGGGAGTAAAAACACACAATTGGTTGATGGAGTTGAAAAAGGAAAAAAAAAAAAAAAAAGAGCATTTGTGAGTAAGAAAATTTTAGGTTTATATAGTTTTTTCCAGAGATGAGGCCCAGAAAGAGTCACACTGTTGTGTATGTCAGATTAGTTGGTCTATTAGTCAGCTTTTGTTACACAGTCTTATTTCTTATATTGCCCAACTTTCTTCTAATTCTGGATTCACCAAGTAATTTTCTAATTTTATTTGGTTTCACAAATACATACCATTTCTGACTGAGATGTGTGTATTGGTGTGAGCTTGGCACTTGGGCTTTAAAATTGGCTGCTTTTAATTCATCCTTTTATTCATGGTGCTTTACTGAACATCTGCTTTGTGCTAAATACTATGTTAGGTACTGGAGATACACTATCTCGAGGGGGATAAATTCCCATGGATCAAATTTGCAATAATTAAATAAATAAAAATATGTTTCTGAACCATGGATGACCAACCTAGGTAGTGTCATTCTGTAAAGCCCTTCTTGAAATAGCTTTCCTGGCCTTACGCTGGGTTCCCTTAAAATCCGAACCTAAAACAAAGGCTTATGACCAGGTATTAAATTTGAGATGTGATTCTAGAAAGTAGCAATAAAAAGCAGGAGTAAAACAGGGCAGGGAAGGAGAAAGGGTCAATAAGAGGATGCATTATTGAGTTGGCCACCAGTATGGGAAAATGGAGCTTGATTCTGTGGAATTCCCTGAAGGAGCTTCATAAAATACATAGCTGGATGGCTTGCCCAGGAAACAAAATTGGAAAGCATTTATCCTTCAGTTTACATTCCAGTTTGGTCAAGGATAGCTTCACGTCGCATTAAATTCCTTGCATTTCTGGAGTCTACATGCACAAGTGCCAAGCCTGGGTCCATGAGCATCCCATGCTACAGCATCAGAGAAGCCCCAGGGCAGGAAGTAAGAAGCAGGCAGCAAGATCCAGTACAAAGCACTCTCAAGTTATATCAAGTTATACCTGGTGAAGTGTTAAAGCCTCCATAGAAGTTATTATTACAACCATGGCTGGCTGTGATAAGTAACTCCCAGAGGATTTGAAAACGTGCATAAGAGGGGCTTCCCTGGTGGCACAGTGGTTGAGAGTCCGCCTGCCGATGCAGGGGACGCGGGTTTGTGTCCCGGTCCGGGAGGATCCCACATGCCATGGAGCGGCTGGGCCCGTGAGCCATGGCCACTGAGCCTGCGCGTCCGGAGCCTGTGCTCTGCAATGGGAGAGGCCACAACGGTGAGAGGCCCGTGTACCAAAAAAAAAAAAAAAAAAGTTTAAAAGTGCATAAGAAATAGCCTATAAGGTATTCTGTGACCATCATAGTGATCAGTTATGTGATCGTCTTGTTCCCTGTAACCCAAATGTCTTCACCGTCTCTAGCTACTACCTCCACCATCTCTCACCAGCCCTTCCATTCCTTCACCACCATCTATGTCCCTCACCACCACCTCCACCACTATCCTACCTTCAGCACCACCTCCACGCCCCCAGTGAGCACCACAGCCGGTGCCTTTGCCTCTGCCAACAGTGCTGCCACCACTACTGTGAGACTGCACTGCCACCTTCATCCCCCACCACCAGATGTAAGTCAGTCACACCGTCATTGACAGTGTCTCAAAACTCTATGCTCTGAATGTTACCTCTGAGTGTGTATATTTCTTAATAAACAGAATCTTTAGTCCTGGACTAAAAGTTCTTGTGGGAACTTAAATTAGGGAAGACTTGCTCACATCCTAAGTAACTGGGAAGTGTCTAAAATGTTTTTAAGTTTTGCTACATAATAACTTGGAACTGAAAAAAGCAAAAAACACAAAAACCAAACTCAAACTCTGTAAACCTCATATCAGTGCCATAAGATACTAGACAAACAATTAGAGGTTTAGACAAGGTTTTATAGAAGAATGTTAATTGCAGCATTATGTAAAATGGTGAAAATAAGGAATTATCTAATTGTCTAACAACAAGTAACTGGGAAGTGTCTAAAATGTTTTTAAGTTTTGCTACATAATAACTTGGAACTGAAAAAAAAAGCAAAAAACACAAAAACCAAACTCAAACTCTGTAAACCTCATATCAGTGCCATAAGATACTAGACAAACAATTAGAGGTTTAGACAAGGTTTTATAGAAGAATGTTAATTGCAGCATTATGTAAAATGGTGAAAATAAGGAATTATCTAATTGTCTAACAACTGGAGACTCGTATAATAAATTATGGTGCATATTTGCAAGAAATAAATAATGATATGGGACAATGTTCATATTATATTACCAATGAAAAGAATGTGATATAAAAAGAGCTAGTTATCTACCCAATATCTATTCTCCATTCCCACCTTCTTTCTTTTCTTTCTTTCTTTCTTTTTTTTTTTTTTGTCTGGACAAACTGATATGCATTCATTTTCCCCCCGTTTTTCTTATTAACAAAGCCTTGACTTTATCAGGAGTGACAATGTGCCCAACTAAAAGATAACATTCGTTATCAACCCTTGAAGCTGGCTACAGGAATGATGACCCAATGCCTGGAGATAAACCATCCATCTTGCAACAGTGTGAATTAAAGCCACATGTTATGGATAGATGAGCAGGAAGCTGTAACGAGACTAGATCACTGAGGACTTCCTCAGCAGCTAAACCAGCCCTAGAGTGCCTATATCCAAACTTCTTTGGTTATGCATGAAAAGCAAAAAAATTTTGATTAAGCCATTATAGTTGGGTTTCTGTTACATAAGCCAAATGCAGTAATACCCACGTGTTCTGCAACTTAAAAAAAAAAAGCTTTATCAGGATGATTTGCATGTCATAAAATTGCAGATTTTAAGTGCAACTTGTTTTTATTTTGTATTTTTACTTAGTTGTATATCATTTTGTAAATAGTAATATGGATCTGACATAATCTTGTTAAATAACTGCATAGTGTTTGCGGTAGTCGTAAGTGTTATCTACCGATTATTTCAATTCAGCATCAGGACACAATTCCTCTGCCCATGGAGTTAGGTGTGACCACCTAGTGAAATAAAATGTCATCATAAGTGATAAAGTGATACTTTAAAGTAGAAGCTTTAAAGATTCAATGTCTACAATTTAGCACTTTCTAGCTTTCCCTCTGTTGTAGTGATATTCTAGACTGGCAGCTAAATCAGTCCAGGTGCCGGAGACACCGACTGATGACACAGAGTACAAACCCTAGCTGAGAAAGGACCAATATGTACCATGAGTGAAAAATAAATCTTCGCTTATTTTACATACTGAGAATTTGAGATTGTTTTCTCATAACAGCATAATCTAGTCCATCCTGCCTGAAATGATATTACAGACTAAGGCTGTATCTTCATTTGTTCAATCAAACCCATGTTGATTGCCATTTTGTTTAGCTTGAATTTTTCGAATCATAAACAATACTGAAATGAATATTCCTGTACACTTATCTTTATGCATATTTGAATTTTTTTAGAATAGATATAGTCTTGGAGGTAGAATTGCAGAATAAAGGGATGCACACATTTTATATTCTAATAGATATTATCTACTTGCTCCCGAAGAAAGATTGTGAATATTCTCTCTCAAAAGCAGAGAGTGCCTGTATCTTAGCCATAGCACCAGTAATAGATAGTATTATTATATTCACTTTTGCTAATCTGATAGACAAAATATTTTATTGTGCTTAATTTAAAATTCTCTGATTGGTAACAAAATAGGACATTTATATTCATATGTTTGTTGGGTGTTTGAATGTCTTTGTGAATTACTTGTTTCACTGCAAAGTGCTTACTTTGTTTGACCTTAGCTTTTTCCTCTTGGATTGTTTATCTTCTTGATTTGAAGGAGCATTTACTATGGTTTGAATATTAATCTTTATATAATGTGATGCATATATTTGCTTCAACTCAGTCTCGAATTTTAATGTCTGTTGAGTACAGAACTCTTAAAATATGATGAAATTAAATCGATTGTTTTACTTTACAATTTCCGGGTTTTGTGTGTGGGAAAAAACCTTTCCCCCACATGATTTTAAAAATTCTTTTCCATTTACATTTAATCCTTCTATAATTTCATTTTTTACATTGTACATTTGTAATCCATTTGGATTTTTTTGATAAATGATATGAGCTAGATAAAGCATCTTAATGTAGGGCTTTCCAAATAGACTACCAGTTTTTCCCATAGAATTATTTCTCCTACAGATTCAAAATACCACCTCTGTTATCATCAAAATTAGTATGTATAAAAAGATTGATTATGAACATTGTTCTGTTCCAATGATCAATTTCCCTATTGCTATACCAGTATCCCTTATTTTAATTAAGGAAGACCCCCATTTTTTTCTACTTTTAAGTTTTTTCTAGTAACTATTCTTACAAGTATTCTCTTTCAGATAAATCTGAGAAACAACTCATAAAGTTCCATAACATGGAACATGGCATGTCCCTCCACTTATTCAAGTCTTCTTAGTTTCCTTCCTATAGGTCTTGTACATTTCTTGATCAGCATTTTTAATGGATTACTTTTGACATCTTCTTTCCCCAGGTTACAAGACAAAATGAAGTCATTAGACTGAGGCAATTGCTTCAGTTCAAAAGCTTTGGTTTCATTCTGGTATGTAACATTTAGAAAACGACTACTTATTTCTTCCTCTCTACTCAAGCAAAGCATTATCTTTCAGTTGTGACAGTTTGGAACAGCCCATTGAATTTGACCTGCACATTTCCTTTCATCTGATCCATATTTATGTTCTGCTGCACGAATGATGACAGGGTAGTGGATCCCAATTGGCTCAATTCTCCTCAGCCAAATGGTTCTCACATTCTTATGCTGTTTTAAATAATGGCTCCCTCTGAGTATGTTAGTTATTAAATCACAGTGAAATTCTTTTTGCACAACACGATGTTACATTTATATTAAACCCCTGAGAGCAGCAATGTAGTACATATTGCACATATGGGCCTGCAGGGCCTAAACATGTATAGGAAGTAGAAGGATAGACTCTTCTTAGAAAAAGAGGCATCGGCATATTTTGTTAAGATCCAACAGGTGAATTAGTAATGGTGAAACAACCATGACGGGACCCCATTCCCATTCATCATTGTGATACTTTAACTGCTAGGCTTTCAGAGAAAACAGAAATTCTAAAACTTGCTTTGAATTTCCTATTATAGCACAGTGTGCTTTTGAAATGCTTACAGTGATTTTTGTTGAGGATTTTTTCCCTTTTCCATGATTCACATGTGTATTTGTTTCTGTGCTTTTGAAGTTCTGTAGATCCAAGTAGAATATTAAGATCTGATAGAACTCATACATCTGAGATAATAAGACAGTGTTTTGGAAGTCCTTATCTTTCTTTACTTTGCATCCATGTTTTTCTTTTCTCTCTATAATTTTTTTGTTTCTTCTCATTCCTTTCATTTTTCAAGTATAAATAGTAAAAGACATATTGATTCAGCATATTGATTCAGCTCATTGGAGACTAGAATAGCTTCAGATTCAAATTAAGGCTGCATGGACAGAAATGTGAGTTTTCTTAATTGCTGGCTATGACACAACTTCCCAGAGGTTCCTGTGTTCACCATTGACCTTGTTTTATGAGTTGAATTGAATACCCCCCACCAAAGATATGTTGAAGTCCTAATCCCCATACCTCAAAAAGTGACCTTATTTGGAAATAGGGTAATTACAGATGTAACTAGTTAAGATGAGGTCATATTGAGTAGAGTGGACTCGAATCCTACGTGACTGGCGTCCTTATAAGAAGACCACCATGTGACGACACAGAGATACAAGGAGAAAACCCTGTGAATATAAGGCAGAGATTGGAGTGATGCTTCTACAAGTCAAGGAATGCCAAGGATTGCCAGCTGTCACCAGAAACGGGGACATAGGCATGAAATAGTGTCATCAAAAGCAAACAAAACTGCCAATATCTTGATTTCAGACTTCTAGCAGCCAGAACTGTGAAAGAATAAATTCCTAATGTTTTAAGCTACCCAGTTTGTGGTACTTTGTTACAGCACATAAGGAAATGACTCCACCCTGCTTAAGAATGTAAATTTTGGTCTCTTTAGTGTGCAGATTTGGAGCCCAAGTTTAGTTTTTCCTTTCTCCAGTATATTCTAGAACCAGACATTTTGGATATATATTGTACTTACTTTGTTGCATTTAGTTATAAAAATATAAACCAATAAATGAGCTACAAGTCCTCAGTTTGTCTGAAATCTAACTTTATATTCAATATTAGCTTTTATAGTTTATCTCCCAAGCCAGTGACTACCTCCTGGAAAGAACTTAGGCTCTAGATTTCCTCCAAGCTGCATCTTCAGCTCCAGGCTGAACTGCCCAGTCCATACCTGTGTGAACCACTAACTGAATCACCTAGATTCTGTGCTTAGAACCCTGTGACAAGTCTCTCTCCTTAGGGACCACATCATGGACAGAAACCCATTGGTCAGGGCTCACATGTTGGGTCATTTCATAGAAAACCTCACCTTTGCTGCACCCAGCCCTGCTCACTGTCATCTTCCACACCTGCTGGGCTTCTAACTGCCTGCCATTTGCCTTGTTATCATGATCTCTCTTTCCCGTTTATGTATTTGCAAATATATAATTTTTTAACTTGTTTAAATTCAACCCTGCCCCAACACCCCACGTTCCTCCTTGGAGTCTTTTAACTGACCTTACAGTCCTGTGTTCAAAAAGTGTACCTCTCCTGGCTCACTATAAAATGGATACCTTAGAATCCCTTGTTTTATTCAACATGCATGAGATTTGACTGGGGTGGGGGGGAGCACGGTTATTCCCTCCAGCACACGTAGGATTGGGGAGAATCTTCATAACTGGAGCGCATAAATATTTCATGTGCAAGCTTCTTTGTGGAAAAATTATTTTATGATCTATATAACCCCATGGGGTGCTGTTTGATCTAAGACACACATGCGGCGGCATTTTTAGTGAAGTCAGTGGAAATCTACGTGGGTCCCCTGATGGAAGGAATTAAATTCAGATAGGGTGAGATAATTTCACCAGATGCTATATATGTCCTATACAAAACTGAAAATCGTAAAATAAGATTAGCAAGAGGGAAAATACTTGCATTATCTGATGTCCTTCACTAGGAGCCGTTCAAGGATAAGCAACAGGAATTTTTGACCAGAGAATCTTTGACAGAAAGGGGGACATTTAGAGCATTTTGGGATTATTTAGAGGTTGTTTTATAGAAGTGCTTTCTATCTCTAAGAACTCACACTATCAATCTGTCGGTTTTCTTTATTTCACATGTGCAGAATACTTCATGGGACAAAGCAGGAAAATCACCAAAGAGAAAAAACCATCCTGGGATGGATTTCCAGAATTTAATCCCATAACCCACTAAGAAGTGTATTATTTTGTTGAGTAGAGCAACTGATACTTGAGTGCGTTCCCAGGGCTGGGGGGTAGGACCCAACTCACGGGGTAGCATGAGGGAGAGAAACCACGGTTTGTGCCTCCCACTCTAGGCTTCCAAAAGCAATGTGAAGCTGACGAAATATTTCCCCAAAGCTGTGCCTCCAAATGATTATGCTTCCTTGATCTGCTTCTCATCTTCCTCCAAACTTCTCAACGTCCCCAAACCTTGTGCCTACAGGGCCCTGAACAGCTGTCCAAGTGATCAACTCCACAGCTCACATGTGGAAGCATTCCTTCCCAACAGACCCTTTCTGATGCACACTGAACTCCCATCTCATCTGGGAAGGTTGGTGGGGGCAATGTTTTCAACTTGATTTTTTAAGCCTGTTGGGTGAAGTAGTCTGAAGAGACAGCACATCAATGCCAACATGAGCTCCAGTGCCTCATCTCACCTACACTAAGTGTGGAAAGGGCCGGACTCTTAGCTTCTGGAGAAAATGCAGCCAATCTAAAGTCACCTCAAATATGAGAGGGAGGCTATTGGAAATAGGGGAGTAGCATTACAATCTGAGTTTATAAATACATAATAAGGCTATTCTATAAATTTAAATAAGGCTTGCCCTCAGGAAGAAATCCAAACACATTAGCTCAGCCATGGAAAGGCCTCGTCTGACATTCCAGCTCAGTCCTGGCTTCTCTGGCCCCTCCCACCCTGCCCTCCAGCAAAGCTAACCTCTCACAGTTGCCAAAAGTATAGCTTCAGCCCTTCCTTTTCCCTTTAATGTCCATCTCAAGGTCTACCCAACCTCCTTCCCACCCTAAGTAATTCTTACTCTTCTTTGAAGACAAGAATTCCAGCTGTACAGCCCTTCATTCTAAAATGTCCTCCTTGAGCCCCCAAAACTCGAAAGGAGGTTCACTACCTGTGTTAACTTCAAGTCAAGCACTTGCTGTTTAGTATTTCTGTTCACTGGCCTGTGTCTCCCACTAATCTGACACCTCCTTGAGGGCAGGGACTGGGTGCCCGTCACCTTGGAATCCCTAGTACCCTACACAGTATCCAGCAACAGTAGGAATCAATTATTATGTTTCAAACGAAGACTCTCTCCTTCTACCCCTCGGAACATTCATACAAACAACATCATCAGGCAAATTTTCTCAGTATATTATACCTTCCCAGTTAAAGATTGTTGTGACTAGCTGGTGTCTATGAGTCACCATATTTAAACCAAGACTTGGATTGGAAGCAACAGGGGTGAGGGGAAGGTCAGGTTAAAACAAAAAACCAAACCAAAACAAAAGACTCTCAACTGTGATTTTATTGTCTGTTAAATGAAAATACTGTCTATAACCATATTTCTTTTCCCCACAGACTCAGGGTGAGGTTAAAAGAGATAACCCACATTTACCCCTCTGGTGGGACACCTGGTACAAAGTAAACAATAAATGTTAGTTCAAGGAAGGATAGTATAATAGAGTCTTAGAGGTCATTTCACAGAGCGTCCTCCTCCCTCCCAGTGCAGGAAGGGCTTTGGCTGAGGGTTGGGCACCCAGCCTCAGTCAGACCACCCAATGGGCTCAAAGCAGCCCATTCTGGGTGTGGACAGTCCTTATGAAAAAAAAAGTCTTTCCTCCAGCTGAGGTGAAATCTGTCTCCTGCACATCCATCCTCCTATTGTCTATGTGGAGAAGTCAGATTCATTTTCTTTGGTTTTATTTTCTGCATAAGTAACATACAAATACATTCCCTTTCTTAAAAACGGAAAACATTACAGTTAAACTTCTTTTCCCCACATGCTTTTTATCCCTAGGGCCCACTTCCTTTGTACGTGTCAACTTTCTAAAAGTTATATTTCTGTTTTTCTCCCTCTTCTCTGTCCAGTCTATTCCAACTCTTCTTGTCCTTAAGCTAAAACCCCATTTCCTTCCTCATCTTATAAGATTCCTGTTATGAAAGTCTCCACCATCCTAGGCGCTTCCTCTGACCGTATTCGAATCCCAGTTGTCAATGTTCGCCTTTGTAATGTGTTGTCATTTCTTAAGGGTTGTTGTGAAATGCCTGTCCCTCCCAGAATAATAGCCAACAGATATTGTTAAAGGGAAGAAAGCAATTTACAAAAAAAATATTTTTAGACTATTACTGTCTATGTTAAGATTTGAAGGTATACAGAAATAGATTTACTTGTATTTGAATAGAAAATGTCTAGAAGACTACGCAGAAACAGTGAATAGCTGTTATATTTGGGAAGAGAGTATGAGGTATGACAAAAGACGGGGAGAGAGATGAACTTTTTTTTTTCATTTAATAATACAGGGTTTAAATAATTTTTTGCCATGAGTATGTCTTACTTTGATAGTTTAAATTTATTTAACTAAAAAAACTTTCTTAATATTAAAGTATAAAAATCAACACGTAAGAGATTTAAGCAAAAAAGTGCATATTCCTTCTAGTGTATATAATCTGATTAAATGGATTAACATTTCTAAAGGACTATCTGTTACTCAGAAAAGGAAGGAGAAAAGTCAGCCCAAGAAGCTCCAGAAAAAAGTATCAAGGAGACAAATGATTACAGTAAAGATCCAAGCATAGTGGAAAGGAAATGAAGCCTCACCAGTGGACTTCAAATATCCCCACCCCATTGGCAAAGCCATCTGCATAGAGGTGATGTAGTATAGTTGGTGCCATGACTCGTAGATTTCAAGTATTTGGGTCCATTAGCAAGACCTTCTCAAGTGTGAGGTAATTGAATTAGACTATTTTTGGCTGATAACACAGTGATTACGGAGCTACCCTACCGTAACCAAGAATGGAGGGTAAATGTATTAAGAAGTGAAGTACATATATTCACCTTGGAGTGCGATGAGTGGAGAATTGAAAGATGAAGCATCCAGAATGATGACTGTTTGAACTGCTGTCATTATTCCCTCTTGTTTTAAATTAGCATTAGTTTCATCTCTCAAGCCACAGTGTATGTTTCTTACAAGAAGAAAGAGGTCACATGTCTTGAGTGTCTGCTAATAGTTTACACAATTCCTACTTAATGCTTACATTGAAGATATCTGAGCTGTAAAGTTCCAGAGATACTTTCTGTTATGGTCTGTGAAGGGTCTAACAGTTTACTCTATTGGCAAACTTCTTACTGTTTCATGGATGTTGGCATAAGACATGAAACTCATGGATCAGAGACAAAGGACTTTATTACTCACTGCTCAGCAAGAAGCTTAAGTTTCATATTGGTTTACGTTGATTCCCGTGTCCCCCAAATCCCATGGGTGACACAAGTGGGATTAGATGGATTTCTGCAAATGCATTTTGTTGAGTTACAGGAGAGGAAAATTGAACGTGGGCTATTTACTACTTTTATAGGTAAGTAAGCCTACTCTTTGCCTGAAGGGAGATATTATCTCATTCCTCAAGGTTACCACTGCAAATACAGTCCTGAGACTACCCTCACTGCAAACACAGCTACAACACTAGACTATGAGAAGATTGAAAAGTGACCTGGGTAAAGAATGGCCAGAGTCTTGTATTCTTGGCATAACTGTTGAGAATGTGCAGGAAAGTCAGGGCCCATGGAGGACTGCCTTTCCCAACACTTTCTAGCTGGGGATGGGGGAGGGAGATGAAAGGACAGCCGGTAATGCTCTACTTGTAACTGAGTATTATAAAAAGAAGTGTATTTACTTTGAAAGAAAGAAAGAAAGAAAGGGGGAGGGAGGGACAGAGGAAGGAAGGAAGGAAGGAAGGAAGGAAGGAAGGAAGGAAGGGTGAGAGAGGGAGGAAGAAACTATCCACCAAAGAATACCAGAGCTACTGTTTACACATCATGATGACAGTCCAACCATACTTAAGTCTCTGAGGTATCTCTGACAGTATCTCTCATAGAGATGTCATTCCAGGTACTTGGAATCAAGGGAAGGGAGTAGGGAGAGAGAGAAGACTCATTCTGGACTCAGTTCCTAGTCTCTGCCCATACCCTGAACTCAAGTGTCCTCTGAGATGGGAACCCCTGTTGGCCTTCTGCCAGTGAACCCCTTCTCTGTTCCCTCCTCTCAGGTACCCTTCTCTTAGGTCCCATGTTCTCTTGGAACAATTCCAGTCATTCCTTAGAACAACTAATACATATATAAAGCTAGTTCTTTATTTTTCTTCATTGTGCACCCATTGATACTTGTCCTGAACATGCTTCTAGTATAGTATTTCTAACACTAATTTTTAAAAAAAATTAATACATGATTCTCAAATATGGTCCTCATCCCCCCAGGATCATGACAGCCTTCCCAATGCACTGAAATGTAATACCTCTCTTCTCTTTATAAGTGCATAGACTTTATTTTTCAAATGACTTAGACTCTTATTCATAATAATAGTAACCACAACAACAGCTGGCATGATACGATGCCTACTGAGCACCAGATACTTTTCTGTAAACTTTAATCCTCCCAGCAGCTGAATAATGTAGGTATTATTTACATCCCATTGTGCAGATGAATAAATTCCAGGAGGTGAAATAACTCATAAGGGACAGAGTCAGAATTCAGTCTCAGGTATTTGGGATCGAGGGTCTGAGATGTTAATCATCAAGCAAAATCAAGCAAAAATTTCATTATATTATTTCCTCTAATTCTTTGTTATCATCATTTTCTTTCTTTTTCTTTTTTTACTGAAAAATGATAACAGAGAACAAGACTGGTGAACGTTTTGCCTTTTCCATGTGCATCGAGTTGAAAAAACTTTTGAAAACCACAACAGTAGATGATGAGATGTTTGTGAACAGGATAGATGTCTTTAATCTCTACCTCCCGGTACCTGGTCAGGTTCCTGGCACAAAATGGAAGCTCAAGGAAGGAAGGGGGAGGAAGGGAAAATGGGAAAAAATTGGGTGGGGAGAGGAGAGAAGGGGAGGAGCAGGGAAAGGGCAGAGAGTAGAGAAAGACAGTGCAAGATAACCTACAAGATATTAGAATACCTTGAAGTTAGAATATTTTGAACAAAGTCAGAAATAACTGAATACTACCCGGCAAATCTAGAATAGAGCCTTTCTTAGCATTATGCTTTATCAAACACAGCCCATGTTTTAAAATAGGAGAGTAAAGCGATCATATTCTCGATATACATTTAAAAAAAAACGACTCACTGTTCCCTTAAATAAATAAATAAATAAATAAATAAATAATGCCAGTAACTTAGCACTCATGAACAACCCTACAACAACAAACCAGTGTGGGCAAATTAAAAAAAAAAAAATTATTTGCAAGGAAATGAATTCATTCCCAGAGTTTCTAATAGGTTAGAATAAAAAACAGTGACTACATGTTTTGTTAAAACAAGAAAAAATTGCCTTACCGTGTTTATAACTATTTTTCTAAAGGAAGTTGCATGGCTTAATGAACTGCATCTTGGACTGGGAATCAGGATCTTCAAATTCTGCTCTTTCTCAAACACTGTCTGGCTGTGTGGCCTTGAGTAAATTACTCACCCTCTCTGTGTTTCCTCATTTTTTAAAAATGGAGATGCCATTGACTGACTGCACAGAAGAGGTATTGTGCTCACCAATGAATTAGTGACTAGAATGCATCGTTCAAATATGAACAAAGAAGTGCTATGTCTAACCTGAAACACACATTTTAAAGTAGTTGGGAGCAGTTCCCTAATTACGTAAATAAAGAAGTTAGACTCATTAATTTTTGAAATAAATTCCAACTTTAAAAAATCAATTACTCTGAAAGCCATATTTCTAAAACAACCCAAGAAAAATTCATAATTTATTTTTGATATTGAAACTGTATACCCTTTCTGCATAGTTTCCAAAAGAAGATCACCTATTTTTTTAAAAAATATATGTTTTCAGGAAGCAGAATGAGAAATAGAGAAATTACCTTAGCATCTGTGTCCTCATCTACTCCTAGCAAACCTTATTAACTTTTGGAATTCTGACTCTGATTTATTAATGACCCACAGTAAATAGTCAAATACGACAGAACCTAGGAAATGGTTCATGCTATCCCATGAAAGCCCCACTAGGATAAGCCCACAGCGCTCTGTACATTCTTTCTGATATGTCTGTTGCTCCATTAGATTATAAAATGATCCAGGGGAAGAGTCCCTTATCCATCTTTGCACACACAAAGCCTAGCATAATGCTTGGCATATGGATACTCTTAAATAAATATCTGTTGAGCAAAACTGAAATTAGAGTGGGTAAGTTGGTTTCTTCAGGAGAATTGGATTGGAAATAAATTTCTTGAATTGACAGTTTTCTAACTAACAGAACCAAGAATCACAGAGAAGCTTCAGAAGCATCTTCTATCAAATTGCTGGATAAGGGAAGGTAATGAGGCATAGCTAATTTAATAATTTCAGTAACCCTCCAAGAACTTTCCACTAGGCACAGATAATCTCAATTTAGCATGATGTGTGGGGCCCATGTGGCTCTATCGCCATTCCTTTTGGATAAAAATTCTCTCCAGCTTCATCTCAACAATGGCAATTCTGCCCAATGCAAACTTCTCTCTGGCCATATTAAACTCCTTGTTAATTTGCAAATACATCTGGCCTTTGTCCATCCTACCAACTTTCACAAGGCTTTTCAAAGGGAATGCCTTTATATGTGCTAGTCCCTGAAACTAGCATTTCTCCCTTTTCTTCGTACATAAACACCCACTCGTCAGTAAGACCATGCTTTGTGAGGTTCTCCAAAACTCTCCCACCTCACTTCTTTGGATACATGCCTCTACAATAACATATTCTTATCATTTATTTACATAATTCATCAAAGGCAGACACTGGTTCTTATTCTTTTTTAGGATCCCAATACTATCAGGATGCATGGCTATTATTATGTGGTCAATACCTTTTTATACAATTAGTTAATGTTTGTCCAATTTTTCAAATTAATGTTCTTTCCTCAACCACTTTTTTCTGAAATCAGTAGGCACCTGGGCTTTGGGGGTTAATAAATCTATACACTGTGGAGGGGGGAAGGGCTCACGTGAGCTTGGAAGGTTATCAGGATTTGTGATAGAGAAACCCCCTCACTGAGCCAATCTTGGTGACAAGGGAAGTAGATAAGACTTGCAATTAGCCATCAGAGATCAGATTTTCTTGGATAAGGAGGTTAGTCACACAGGCTTTTGTGACAACAAAAATAGACATATGACAAATTGTTTTACAAAATAGAGTGAGTTTATTTTATTGGTTATTTAAAACAAGTAACCTCTCTCCAAAATGAGATTGTGATTATAGGGATTAGCATTTCCATAAGGAAATTCCTTCCCACACTTCTCAGGACATTTTATGTGTTTTTCCAAATCCCAATCCTCAGCAGAATCAGTGGAGAAAATGAGAAAATGCAGAAAAGTGTCCTATTTCTACTGTGAGAATTAAAATGACATAGAGATGTTACTTATTTGAAGGAATCCACTAATGTCAACTCAAAGACCGGAGTGAAAAGGGCTGTCACTGCTAGTAGGCTCCACAGGGAGCCTAGCGGGAGGGAAGCTAGGTTGAGCCTGAAGGGAACTCTTGTAATTAAAAAGTGTGCCGCCATCATCAAAAAATCCACAAACAATAAATGCTGGAGAGGGTGTGGAGAAAAGGGAACACTCTTGCACTGCTGGTGGGAATGTAAATTGATACAGCCACTATGGAAAACAGTATGGAGGTTCCTTAAAAATCAAAAATAGAACTACCATACAACCCAGCAATCCCACTACTGGGCATATACCCTGAGAAAACCATAATTCAAAAAGAGTCATGTACCA